>NW_015177035.1:234369-278500 GCF_001447785.1 Gekko japonicus | reverse complement strand
CACAGAGACCACGAAGAAGATAGACAGGTTGCTTACCTGTAACTGGTGATCTTCGAGTGGTCATCTGTGCATTCACACCACCCGCCCTCCTTCCCCTCTGCTCTCGGCCCTTCATCTTGTTTCTTTGAAGGCTGTTGGGCGGCGGTCAGAAGGAACTGGCGGGATCTGCGTGCCCCTCCTTGGTCATGCGCAGTGGAGCCGGCGCGTGACCTGGGAGAGGCGCGAAAATCCCTTTTGCTAGCTACCGGTACCGAGAAGGTTCAGCGCAGGCGCAGTATTCCCAAGGGTGTGATGCAAGGGTGTGAATGCACAGATGACCACTCGAAGATCACCAGTTACAGGTAAGCAACCTGTCTTTATCAGTTCCTTCCCCTCCTCAAGGTCACACTGACTGCGTAGCAATCACCAGACTTCTCATGCTGTTAGCACACAAATACCTTTGGGTTCCCAATCTCCAGGCAGGAGAATCCATCTGCACTGCCCTGCAAGTTAATACAATAAAACTGTTGTCTGTGTGACTAGTCTGTTATCTGTGTTCATGGAACTTTTCTTAAAATAATGTCACAGGAATTAAACTGAAGAAAGTTGGGGAAACCACTAAGCCGTTCACATTGACCTAGATCACATCCCTGATGAATATACAGTGGAGGTGAAGAACAGGTTTAAGGGGCTAGATTTGATAGACATAGTGCCTGAAGAACTATGGATGGAGGTTCGTGACATTGTAATCAGCACCATCCCAAAGAAACAGAAATGCAAGAAAGCAAAGTGGCTGTCCATGGGGTCGCTAAGAGTCGGACTCAACTGTGCGACTGAACAACAACAAAAATTCCCATGGATGTGCATAGAATGTGTGGAAAGAGCCATAGAGAATACGGTATTAGAACTGTTCTTTTGCACTCTGTTGACACATTTTCCATATGTTCTGCTCCATTAGCGCTATGGGGTGGAGTGGGGGGAGTAGTTAAAGCTTACTTTCCTAAGCAACGTATTCGCAGACCCAGACATTTTTACAATTAGGCAACTTTTCTCCTTCAAGTAAATTCTGTGTGATGTGCACAAATAAATTGAAATCAGGCAATCTGGATTGTAAAGAAGCTGGGTTGGGAAAGATCAGGAACACCCCTTCATTCCTAGATGAAAAGGAAATTAACAGAAATTGGTAAAATACTGAAAGAATATGGATGGAATAAAGAAACTGTTGATGGGGGAGAAGCAGAACAATTGCTCAAATGAGGGGTGTTGCAAGACATTTATTCATAAACAAGAGTACTGTATGAAGGTTTAGTGAGTGCCTGCATGCATAGGTGCACTGGAAAAAGTTAGAAATGGGCCTAAGCAAAGTTATAGCCTCTTAAGTCTTTTGAAGGGTGTAATTCTGCTTAGGGTAGCATTGCAAGTGTTGACTGCATAAGTAATATGTATAATTTCCAGGTATACATGATAATAATGATTGGCACAATCTGTGGCACAGGTCTCTTATTGGTAGCTCACCAGCTGTTGTAGCATAATTCCTGCATCCCCTAGGAAACCCAGGGAAAATTAAAGATCTGCTATAGGCTTTTAAAAAGATTTCATTTCATAAGATCTTCTGCTGAGCTGATGGCTTCATTGCTGGTGCTGTTCCTAGTCAATGTTTTGTTTCTAGGACAGAGCAAAAACACCAGTGGGACAGGGGGAATAACTCAGGATCATTTTCATTACTCAGAAGTAGATCCTATTTTTAAAAAGGTTGGTTGTCCCATGGCATATGAGATGGTATCATACAAACATGTAAAAGCTTCTGAAAAATTTACACCCTTGTGGCTGGAATATCTTCTAAATCTAAGTTAATACAGTGTGGCTGAATGTATTCATTTGTAAGTAATATACACCCTTGCTTACAAATATATGGCTGTTAAGGACAATTATTCTTGATTTTTTAATTGAGGAAAATGAAAGATTATACCAGCAAGTGAAAGAGCTGCAGATAAATAACAAGAAAAATGAGGGAAACATGTTTAAAGAAAATCAGCGTTTGATGACTGAACTAGCATCCTTAAGGTGAGTTATTTAAATATCTGCTCAAAATCCATCATGATCTTGGGTTAGATCAGAAATAAATAGAAAGATTTTTTGAGGCAGTCTCTAATCTGACTTGGAAATACTCCAGCCAGAGTTAAAAGTCCATTGCTTGAGCATACTTCTCCGAAATCAATCAATCAATTACCTGAGATAGTATAATAATATAACTTGTACACATGATCTGTCACCTGTATGTGACCCATTCAAAACTGGAAAAAAATTGGTTGGGTGGCTAAAAATATGGATTCCAGCTAAGATTATCAAATAAATATTGACATCAGAATGTATATTAGGGACACTGCTCCATTAACCTCAAGGATCTAAGTTTTGAGTTTCTTTGCAAAATATAATTAACAGACTTATATTATTAATATGTTTGAAGTAAATTGTTTTGTTGAATATATTTTATGGAGAGTGAGTAAGAAAATTAATATCAAGCACCTTATTGATTTCACTATATTCAAACTAAGGTTGCTCTTAAAAATGCAGACCATACAAATCTTAGTGAAACTGATTCAGAAACCCTCTTGTGGCTAAAAAGATACAGCATAAGTAAGCCATTCTGGAGCCATTGTATGACCTTCACAAAGAATGTTTTACTAGGCTTAGGGAGAACAAGGACCATGAATATCCGGTTCAGTTATAGGGATAGTAAAGCATATACAAAAATCACCAATTCTGTTTCTTTTTAAATTGAATTAGAGAACAACTGGATAAAAATAATCTTTTATCTCATGGAGTGCAGAATTCTGAACCAACAGGCAATCAGAGCTTCACAGATTTGATTTTGGAACTTCGAGCAGCTAAGGTAAGTGGCTTTGGTAGTTTATTGAAATGTTAACCACTTAAATATTTTTTCATTTTTTTTTTTAATAAAATTTTGATTTCTGATATGTAGTCTTGAATGTTACTAGTGTGGTCTCTTTATTGAATGAAAGCCCTTTGGGGGCAGGAAGAGTTTTTTTTTTTCCTTTGTCCATTGAAAAACATAATAGTCTCAGTACATTAGAAGATACTGCTGTGATCCAGCTAGGGTTGTCAACTTCCTGGGGAAAATGTCCTGTCCCTTGAACAGAATATTAATTTACCAGATGATGACATTTACCTCCATTTCCACACACTTAAAGCCTCTGTTAAAGGGACAGGACATTTTCTCCAGGCCAGCTGGCAATCCTTAGTCCAACATAACTGAGGAACACTATGCCCAATGAAAAATCCCCATGAAGCACATTCATTGTGGGTTGTGAGGCCCATGTACAGGCAGAGCTTGGACTCTGCTTGTTAAGCACAGAAAGTTCAGAATGATAAAGTCCCATAGGTTTCTGGTGCAGGGATGGCAGTCACCCATGTAAAATACATCCAGTGTCACAAACAACAAAATGGGAGTGCAGTACAACTACTGCACTCCTCCCTTGAGCAAGTTCTTCCATGCTCAGTGTTCTTACAGGTCAGGTAGGGACAGAGAGCTGGTTGTCTTCACAGCCCCAGTGATCAATCCCCCAAGTCTAAACTTGTCCACTCACTCCCAAATAGCGTGAAGTCTCTCTTCCCTCCAAGGCCCAGTTACAACAGTCGCATGAGATAAGTAGACAGATAATGACTTGCCCCAAGGCCAGACAACAAACCTCAGAGTTCTTTGAATCTGGGTTTCCTGTACCCTAACTCTACATTGGCTCTTTCTCAGGTATATGTGCAGACACGTAGGTTCTGGATGTAGATAAAGTTTTCTCCCTTCTAGACTATGCTGATCTGTCCACATTGACCCATGCTTCTGTAACCTCTAGACTAGGTTAATACAATGCTTGTTACATGGAGCTTCCTGTGAAGACAACTTGGAAACTGCAGCTAGTACAGAATCTGTTGCCTTTTTTAGGGGCCTTGCTGCTTTGTGTATGGTACAACAATTTTAAGGTTTCTGCTTAAGGATGGCAGTTTTAAACTTTAAAACCTTTCACAACCTGGGACCTACATGTGTGAAGGAGTGTCCTTTCCTGTAACAACATGAACCAATTAAAGTTCTTTCTCTCATTTTCTCTCCCCCACCCTTAGCATGGTCCCTTCTGCCTCTGTTCATCCTTGGGATTTTTCAGTTGCTGCCTCTATTCTGTGGAACAATCTCCTAGAGAGCACTTCAGTGCACCACCATTAATGGTTCTCCCTAAGGCTTGTGAGACCATTCTTTTTCAAAGTTCCTTTCCTAAAGGGCTTATATTTTAAGTCTGATACATACTGACTCTTTCTGATGGGGATTTATTTATTGGTTGTTTCTCTGGAGGGATGTTATTTCTACATTGTAATTTTGTATTACATTGTGTGCCCTTAGTCTCATGTCCATGTTTGGGAGCTGCCTCGGGCTAAATAGAAAAGGTTGGATATAAATATTTTAAATATGAATAAATATATGTCACTGTCATGACTCAGGTGGGGTGTCACCTGACGCTGCCACCACTCTGGATTTAGGTTCCCTTGAGAAAGCCCAGAGCACCCTCCCAAGACCTTCAGACCTCCCTTTTGGCCGAATAACAGGCATAAGGACCAGGCAGAGTGAAACAAGGAAAAGGTTTATTTTATAGGAGGTCAAACAACAAGGTGCAGAATAATAATAGTAAGTGGGTGAAAAGAAAAGAAATCAAATGCCCTAACGCGTCTAAATATATACTGTCCCTAGCTCACTATCTGCAGTGGCACTAGACTACTCACCCTTCCCTCAGGATGAGGGTTTCTCCCCTGCAGCAGCCTTCCTTCTGGCTCTGCCCTCTGTGAAAAAGAACAGCTTCTGCTCTGGCACCAGCCCTTTTGTTCCCCAGCCCTCTTCTTCCCTATTGGTCAATTTTGGCTCCAAAACCTCTCAGGGGCTTCTGGGAGTTGTAGGCCCAGCCTCACCTACTGCTAGCCAGGCTCCATGGGCCTAGTAGGCCTCTGGTGGTAAGGCCCAGATCATGACAGTCACTATGCAGTGGGTGGTGCATACCCTAGTAACACACAGAAATCTGTTACTGTATTCAGGCATATGTGATGTTCAGTTGCTCAGAACAAGTCGTACCCACATGTCTTATGTTTTTGCATCCCTTGGTTCTTTGGGGTGGGAAATGAAGGCAGCAGAGACTAATTTGCTTGAAGAAAGAAAGCGGCTAAAGCAAGACAAACAAGCCCTTGAAGTAGATTTGGAACAAGCAAAGAAAGAGCGAGATTTGGCAAGAGCTCAGATTGCTGCTACTTCAGGTAAAGTCCTACTTTCAAAGAGGCAATTATTTGGTTTGATAATAAGATTGTTCTCCACTTATACTTTCAGTTTTTTTAGTAAAATACAAAATACTAGGGATGGGCACAAGCATAAAAGGGACAGGTCAGTTTGAAGTTCAGGGCGGCCCATGAACCGAACACGAAACCAACCCAAACGGACCCCTCCCGAACCAGTCTGGCAAGTTTGGTTCCCCCTTTCTCGCGACTGCAGCTTGCCACCTTGGAAGGGACTTCCCTTCCATGTTTTTCCCAGCCACGGATTGGTGGAGCCAGGAGAAAGGAGGAATTGCCTGGGAAATGACTTCCTTTCCCCCTTTCTCCTGGCCACAGCAAGCCATGGCCAAGACAAAGGGGATGGGGATCACCAGGGAAGGGTTAAATGGCTGGTAGACATTTAACTATTTGGTTTTGCTCCCTGCTGCTTCAAAGAGGGGGGGGGAAGCAAAACCAAAGGGTTAAATGGATCACAGCCATTTAAATCTAACAGCTGAGCAATGGACCTGCTGAGCTTTTAGGTTTAAATGGCTGCCAGCCATTTAAATCTAACAGCAGACTGGTGGACCCCATGCCGCTCCACTGCTAGGTTTAAAAACTTGACCAAGTTCATGCCGAATTTTGTCTTGTGAGCTGGTTCGTGCCCATCACTCATACCTCACCAGAACAAATAGGTCTAATTACTGTATTCTAAAATGAAGATTTTTTTCCCATAAGAGCTTGGCTGCTGCTTTTGTTCTTATTTTCGTACTTGATAGTTGATTTTTAAACTCTGCTATAATGAATGCTGGGTATAAAGCCTTAAGTTCTGAAAATTAACTTGCCTCAATTGTTAGAAGTAACTGGAGAGGAAAAATGATAGCATGTCCACAACATACCTGTGCTTTATCACAAATACCTGATATTTTACCTCCTAGATGCAAAATCATGTGAGATGAGGATTATGGAAGAATCCTACAAAGAGGAAATTGGACGATTACAGAAAAGGCTTCAGTGGTATGCAGAAAATCAGGAGCTACTGGATAAAGATGCAGCTCGTCTAAGAGGAGCAAAAATAGAAATTGATAAACTGAAACAAGAGGTGACTATAGTATCAAACTTTTATCCATTGCAGTTAAGGGCAGAACAAGTCAAAGGCCAAGAAAGGAATATGACAAAGGCTATTTATAGGCAACTAGAGCAGACTTATTAGTTTCTTGTTCTAGAGAACACCTCCTCAACTTTCTGCATTACATTAACAGTTTCTCTCTATAAATGCAGAGGGTGAGATCACTCTACCTTTGCATCTGTATGGCAAAACCAAAATATATCTGTAGAAAAGACCAAGAGTAGCACCTTAGCAGTGACTCACAAAAGCTCATACCCTGCCACAATTTTTTTTTAGTCTTTAAGCTGCTACTGGTCTCTTGCTCTTTTTTACTGCTACAAACACGGCTACCCATCATGATCAAAATATATCTGGTCTAGGCAATTAAAACTGCAGTCAGTTCACTTCATAAACTCATGACTGCTCAAACTGGCAAGTAAGCGTGACCCAGAAGCTTTCATGGGAATCAGGATATGTTACCTAACTGTTATCACTTAGCTGATTGGTGTGATTAAGGGAGGCTCCAGGGCTGAATGCCTGCCTGCCTGATAGTACTCCAATCTCTAGTTCAAGTCCTGCTCTGGACTTGAGTCCTGACACTCAGCTGTTCAGTTCACATTTTAGACTTTAGTTCTACCTGTTATACAGTAGCCAAAACCAGGATTTGTTCAGACTCAGACCCATAGTTTGACCCTGTTCAGCGGGGGCTGCATCCCTCTAGTTTCATGTTGGATCAAGGGGTGTTCTTTGCATGATCACCATTCATGCTTTAGTTTATTTGAACTCTTTCCGCTGCAGGTGGTGTGTGATTTTTTTTTGACATTGTGAACACAGAAAATGGCACTCCTACATTGGAAAAATACCCTTAATTTGCCATGTTGGGAATTGATTTGCTCCTGCAGTTTAAATAACCAGTTTGTCTAATAGCTTGGTAGGCTTTTTTTTCATACATGCTGTGGTTACTGACTTTATATTTTCTTTCTCCTGTTCTGATAAGGAAATGCCTTTTAATTGCAAAAATACGCCTTGCAGGAGTTCTTGTGTTGTGCTAGTAACAAAATGCATGTATTTCATGCACCTCCCAATCAGTATATGTCTGCATGTATTGCATAGGTTGATCAGCTTAGAATGGAAGCTGGGAATCAGTTGACACAACAGAAGAAAGGACTGAAGGACAGGGCAGCAGATGCCAAAAGAATTCAAGACCTTGAACGACAGGCATGTAAAAAGTCATTCTTCCTCGATGGTTTCAGATTTGCTGTGAAATCCAGTAAGCATCACATTAACAATGCAGTTGTGGTTCTTTGAGGCAATTATGCTGCAAGTTCAACACAAAGGACTGGTTAAATGAGAATGCGGGGGGGGGGCTGCTCATCAGCATACTGAAGATTAACTTTCTCTGGGGAATATTTTCTTTTCATTAGAGCATTGTATCCAAAGGCGGTTGCCCACCTCCAGAAAGGTGAGGAGTATTTGGGTGCTGAGCTCTAATGGGAACTTGAGAACTGGTCTGTAACAATATCTCTGCCAAAAATTTGATATATTTCATTCCTAAATAAACTGTTTTTTATTAAACAAGTACATAAAATATGCCCTTTAGGCTCAAGTTTCTCAATCAGCAGCAAACATCCAAACTGCATTTGAAACTGAAGGGACTTTCCAAAGCAATTTGTGACATGTCTCAGGGGTATCTTTGCCACTGAGAGGGAGAAAAAGTAAAAAATGAATTGGGTATGCCTAAGCCCTCGAGAGTACCTTATGTAGCTCTTCTGATCTCAGCCCCATTTTTTTAGTGGTCATGCTTTTAATTTACCATGATATTTCTGCTAGACACCAAAAAGCTTAAGAGACAAGTGTGAAGCTCCTAAACGAGACTGAATCAGCAGGGTTGATTCTATTCATTTAAGTCTTAATCAAGACCAGAGTTTTCTCTTCCACTTAAAAATGCCCTTTTTGAAATGTTTGATCTTCATTACTTTCAAAGTAGTTTCCTTCAAAACTGTTCAGTAAGGAATTTCTAACCTAATCGAAGTTTGTTGCCATTGCTGATTTTTTAAACTCTTGGTCTGCTTTTTAAAAGGTTAAGGAAATGGAAGGGATTCTGAAAAGAAGACATCCAAATTCTTTGCCAGCTTTGATCTATGCTGCTGCCACAGCGAGTTCTGATGGAGGTGGTGATGCGTCATCAAAAACCAACACCGTTGATTTTCTTGAAAGAAGAATTAAAAAGTTAGAAGCAGAACTTGAGGGTAAAGATGATGATTGTAAGAAAAGTCTCCGAACTATGGAACAGCAGTTTCAAAAAATAAAGGTAACTTGGTTTTTTTCCAGCAAGTTTGCTATGGCTGGGATCCAAAAGCATCCTTATGCTGCAGAAGCCAGGAAGTCTCCCCCCCCCCCCCCAACTAAGAACTTCCAAGTGGTTGCTGATTCTAGAGTAAGACCCCACTCATGGGCGGTCATGTCTCTCCCAGGAGCAGGAGTTCAGGAGTTATTTCAGACTGCTGGCTGGGGGTGAGCCACAATAGTCACGCTCCATGGATAGAAGTCCTTGCCATCTGCAAAAATGCCCCACTGAATCTACCTCATTACACCAGTCCAACTGCATTCACCATCCATAGCACCCAATAGCCTCCAATGTGTATTCATGTGCTTATTACTTCAGAAGAGGCATCCAACCCATTTGTTAGGACTTGGATGGTCATCATATGATGCATTCCTGAGAACACTTTTCTTGGGATTAATTTCCATTGAATTGATCAGAGTAGGATTCTGTTTAGGATTGCTGTAGTAAAAAGGAGAGGCGCATCTCTATGGGTAATGCAAACAGAAGGCTGGTGACAATGTATGGTCTTTCTCAATCAAGGGCAGCTTTTCTTAAATGATTTTTCATGAGTAGAGAAGTCTTTGTCATGCAAGATTTTGTTCATTGTTGTTGTACCCCTTATCAGTCTGTATACAGTGTCTCTGCCTTAGAACAAACTGTCACTGTTCAGATCATTTGCTGTTGGTCAACTTGCCAAAACTGTTCTGTGGACTCCCCATTGCCACTGCATATGCCTCTGCATTTGCAGCAGCGGAAATAAGAGCCACACAACAGATCATCTCCATGTAGAAGCGGTTACTGAGTCCTCCATGTAAATTACCGCTTATTGTGAAACAGAAAGAAAACAGCAGGATGATGGGATCATCCAAGCACCACTTCTGTCCCAAGGATTACTTTAGGAACAGTGTTCAGTGGATTGTATACAAGCTCAGCAAGAAGGTGAAATTCTTTCAGCTTGCAAATGACTATAAAGAGGGGAGACTAGACAGGAAGTTCAAACTGTGAAAATGTTAATGGAAGTACTCAGTAATTGTACAGGGGAAAAGATTCACTCCATTGCCCCCTACCAAGTATTATTGGCTTGAACTGTTTTCTTCAGCACTTGTATGGCTGATATTATTGTAAGTTCTCTTCGTATTAAAAGTAAGCTGCCTTTTCAAAAGCCGTGTTTATTGTCATTAGCCATAATTGGTCAAGGAAAGTCTGAGGTCTGGTTTAATTTACATGTTCAGCTTTTTTTTTATGTGTTCAGTGACACCCCTGCATATTGAGATAAAGAAACAAAACATGGTATGCACATTTTGATACACCATTTTCAAGGTGGACAAGAAAGATGTAAAACATAGTTATTGTGATCTCTCATATATTTTGGCCTATTTAAAACAAAGTTTCAGATAAAAAACTGAGTTCTAAAATACAAAAACAGAGAGAACCAGTCCTTTTGTGTTCAAAACAAGACCTCTTGAAGCATGTGATTAACTAGATGAATACATTTTGGATTGCTTATACTTGGCGAGACATTTATGTGGCATGATGAAAACCTTCACTTTATATTATCTGCCTTTTCAGCATCAGTATGAGAAAAGGGTTAATGAGCTTGAACAGCTACTGGCATATAAGCTGCAGGATGACCCTCAGGAGCTTCAAGACAGAACAGGCAGCTTGGCAGCACTGGAGGAAGAACTTCATAGCGTGAACAAGGCCCACCAGATTACAGTAAAAAACCTTCAAGCAGAAATCGATTCCCTTAGTAATCAGATTGCTCAGATGGAGCTTCAGAAGAAAGTAACAGAGGATGCAGACATACAATCACTGGAGTTCCAGGTGGAGCAGGCTCATGCAAAGGCCAAGTGGGTGAGACTAAACCAAGACCTGGTTGCTAAAAACAGAGAGATACAAGACCTTACAAGAACTGTTGAGAGACTGCAGAAGGAAAGGAGGATTATGCTCTCCCATAAGGATTCAGGTGGCCAAATTGCCAGTAAAGAAAAGCCTTCAGGAAATGTGAAAAAAGTGATTTTTGACTCGAAGGACACTGGAAACGGAGAGTTCTTCCCTGGCACTCTTGATGATAAGATATATCAGCCCAGTGCCTTTGCTGATTCTCATATCTCAGAGGTCCTGCAAGAAAATGCCCAGCTGAAAAATGAGCTGGAAAAAATGACCTTGGAACTAAGCCAACAAAGAGCAAAATCTGAAGCAGGACTAGCAAATTCTGAAAGTGTCATACGGAGGTAATTTGATATATCATCAAACAACTGAAATGCTTTAAACAAAAGTCACCCCTTAGTCCAGGATGCTAATAAGTGGCAAGCAATGGACATGATCTGTAGCCCCATGAGTTTTTTGAAGTGAGTGCAGCAGTTCCCTACGGTCAGGGCTTCTCTGTGTGCAGCAATGTCAGGAGCAGCTGTCCATGCATCTACATAGAGCTCACACTGTCCTTAATATGAATGGGAAATCCTTCCACATGTCCTCTGGTATGCTGGTGGGATGTGAAGAGGGAGCTGCATTTCTCACTGTGTCTTGAAGATTGAGACATACCAACAGCCTTAAACCAAAAACCTGCTAATTCTGAGATCCTAGGCCTAATTTAATTTCCATCCCAACTCTAAATACAGTTACATATGCAAAAAGTTGTGGCGAACTTTGCTGCCAGACTAGGCTCATAGAGAGATGCAATAAAGTAGGGAGGGCCAGCCGGTCTTGGGCCCCTGAATGCAGTGCTCTCTGGGTATGCCAGACCCTGTCCATAAAGGGCTTTAAAGGTCAAAACCAGCACCTTGAAGCGAATCCGGTATGCTATTGGCAGCCAGTGCAATGGTTTCAGCACAGGCTGGATGTGGTCCCACATAGAGAGACCCATCAACAGCCTGGCCGTAGCATTTTGAAGCAGCTGCAGCTTCCAGATTTGGGACAAGGGCAGCCCCATGTAGAGAGCATTACAGTACTCTAATCTCGAGGTGACCATTGTGTGGATCACTGTTGCCAAGGAACATTCAAGGAAGGGAATTCAAGCATTCAAGGAAGGGAACCAATACAAGCTTCCAAGGCATTCTATCACCTCACACTACTTTTCTGATCAAAATTGCACCCCAGCGCTGTGCTACTGTTTGCTCCATGGTGGGAAAGGTGTGTGTAATGTTCCTAACATTCTCATGAGAGACTGAAATTGACCTCTCCTTCAGGATTTGCATCTCTTCCTTCATTTCCATATGGGGGTTAGAGTGGAGTTTGGGTTTTGATCCTACAAACTGTGAGCAGACAGCAGATCTTTCCTGCTTGTCTCCAGATAATTGTTTGGAATTGTAGGAGCCTCAAGGACAAAATGCTACAGGGCACAGTGGTCTGCAATGAAGAGGGCAATTGGGCAACATGACCCCCCACACACACTTCCCTCTTGCGCCAGTGGAGCCTCTTGTGTTAGCAGAGACTACAACAGCAGAAGAGCAAGATGGAATAATGTCATTCAATTCCTATTCCTCAGTGCAGCCTTTCATGCCTTGTGGCATTTTGTTCATGAGGCTTTTGCAAAGCTCTGCATCACCTCTTTTTTTTTTATTATTCAATTTGACCAATGTCAGAATGGGGCAAATGGGAAAGTGCCACAAGCACTACAGACTGTTGTACATCAAGAACTGGCATCAGAAGGAAAATCTGCTCTTGAAGTGACAGAAATAAAACATTTCTGAATTGACAGAAATTAAAATACAGGCAGATGTAAATCATGCAGATTTGGATTGCATGATTTAGTTCTTTGAGGTTTCAGGTAAGTATAAAAGATAATTACCTTTACAGGTCAAAGGAAGACTCAGAAGAATACATTGCAGCCCTTAAAGCATCACATCAGAAAGAGATGGAGAAGATTCTTCGTCAGCACGCTGTGGAACATTCTACTTCCAAAGTAGCTCAGTTAAACAGTAAAATTTCAACGCAGGAGGTAACATATACCAGCTGTCTACCACAGTGCTTCAAAAGACTGTATGGCAACCAGGGCCGGTTCCAGGGTTTGGTGGGCTCTGGGCACAGTGCTCCTGTCCATCCAGCCCTCCCAGCACTCATACACCATCCCCTGCAGCTGAGTGCCATTTACCACTTGCAACCCCTTTCCTTGTTAATACTGGGTAGTATGTGCGGCCAGGAACGTGGGTGGCGGGAGGGCTCACAAGGAAGGGCAAGCAGGGGGATAGCGGCAGCAGTGGGCATCACTGGAAGTCCCAGTCCTCAGCAGCTGCCCCTTCTAAGCGGTTGCCAAATGCTGACATGGGATCTGAGGGCCCCTTTTCCTCCAGTGTTAAACATTTTGCAGAATTAGCTTCATTTTTTTACCTGCATGTCTCGCCTCTAAATTGAATTTAATGCAGTACTAAGTACAGTCTGTGATGGAAGCCAGCTGCCCATGCACATGTGTGAGTTAATAGTCTGCTGCCTGCAAATGAAGATGCAAGTCCAGTAAATAAATACATAACTCCTGCTCCTCCATAGAGATGGGAGTCATCATTACCGTTATAGCGCTACCATTTTAATGCAACTTTTTGTCTTCAGATTTAGTAATATGGAACATCTTTTATGAAGTACTGTAGTACTTCTTAGAAAGATTCAGGAGAGGCTTTCAGGTGAACTGTTCAAACAATGAGTTTAATTGAGAATGATTAAATCTTTCTTTAGGTCTTGATAAAACATCTTCAGCAGCAACTCCATGAGTTGCGGAGAGATCAAGAAGCTCTTAAAGTATCACAGATGCGAGAGGAAATTCTTCAGAAGGAAGTAAGTGGGAAATGCAGAGTATTTCAAAGCAATTTTCGTAATTTAATTCTGAAATGGCACCATTTGTGTTTACGTTTTATTCTCAATGTCATGTGTAGTGCTTTGTAACTCACATCAGGTGAATGCTAGTAATATGCCTGACCAATGCACAAAAGTCCTGTGTTAATTTTGAAAAATGGCTTGAAAAGCAGCTTATTTACTTCTATTTATATCTTGCCCCTTCCCTCACGGAATGCCAGGGGCATGGCGAGGAGGCTCCAGGAGGAAGCCAAACCCATGAGGGCTGTGTCATGTGCCAGCCAATCTTACTATTTATTTATTTAATTTATTTATTTTTCAAACTTTTACCCCGCCTCCCGCCAAGGCGGCTCAGGGTGGCTTACAAATAATTAATACCAGTATACAATTAAAACCAGTTATCACAACTAATACAATACCATACCATAAAACCATAAAACATTACCGTAAATACAACCATTTGAGATTTGGCAGCCATCCGTATAAAGTGCTAGTGCTTATGTGGAACGGCCAGTGTGGCCAGGGCTATTAGAACGCTTGTCGGAACAGCTCGGTCTTCACCGCTCTACGGAATTGTTGAAGATCCCACAGAGCTCGAATTTCAGTTGGGAGCTTGTTCCATAGTGTCAGTGCAGCTAGGGAGAACGCCCTGGTTCTTGTTGCTGTTAACTTAGCATCCCTAGGGCCAGGGGGAACCAGGATCTCAGTGCTCTTGGGGGAACATATGGGGAAAGGTGGTCCCTTAGGTATATATAGAGACAGATTGTCACAGCAAGGTTACAATTAGTGTGGCAGCTAAATCTTGCAAAGATGCATTCTTTATAAGTTGTCTGACAAGGCTTTGGGGGGGAAAAGTCGCACAGAAATGGATTAGGCAAAACTGGGCAACACATACAAAAAATAATTGAGAACTTTGGGGACTGTAACATTTCAGGCTATATGTGGAAGATTGCATGTTGGAATTGTTCCTCATGGCAAAAACTCCCCATCTGCTGGGAGCATGGCTAGACTAGAAGCCTTTGCTTGGTGCACTACTTTTCTGTATGTGGTAGGTTGCGGGGGGGGGGGTAGGAGGTTCTGAGCATGCTGTCCTCCTCCTGCAGTCTGAAATTGTGTAATTGAAGGACCTTTTTACCCTCAGTTTCACCTGTCTGTAGATCACTGATTACTTTGTAACAAATAGTACATGCACAAATAGACACACGCACACACATCCCCCCACTTTTGATATGAACATGCAGGCATGTATTGAAATGCACATGGCTTCACCCTCCATCGTATTTGGACCCAGTTGCTGTGGGTGCCCAATCAACAGTGTTCTGTTTTTATCAGATATTGTGGCACTGAATGTTTTTGGATAATTCAGTGAACCAAAAATGAAGGTAATATTAGGATGTGGGGATCCTGGGCTCTAGAAACCTGATTCTGGTGTCTAAAGATCTCAAGGTGGGACTAATATGACTTCTCAAGTACATATTAATATGCCCATGCATTTATCATTGGCTAGATGTCCTGACCTGGATAGGCCAGGCTAGCCTGATCTCTTCAGATCTCGGAAGCTAAGCAGAGCCAGTCCTGACTAGTATTTGGATGGGAGCCCTCCAAGGAATGCCAGGCTTGTCATGCAGAGGCAGACAATGGCAAACCACCTCTGAATGTCTCTTGCCTTGAAAACCCTACAGGGTCGCTGTAAGTCAGCTGTGACTTGACGGCAAAAGAAAATGTGTACGCAGATACAAACAGACTTGTTTTATACCCTAGAAAATTCCTGACACCTCATTCTGTGCCACTGTCAGGTACTTCACTGACTCAGTATCAATAGCAGGTTCTTAAGCAGATTCAACTTTATTGATCAGAATAAGGTGAAGTCGACACTTTAAGTCAGGAATGACGCATACAAAATTGCAGTAGCAGATATGGTGGGTTCATACATTACCCCCTGACACCCAGAGGCCAATAAGCAATGAATATAAAATGCTGGGAACTGTGTAATGGTTCAAGGGTGAGCGGGAGAGTGGGAGACATTTGCGCCCAAGCAATGAACGCACAAGGCCAGCCGGCCGATAAGGAGCAAAACCGAAACACAGCTGCAGAGCACATTCCAGCAGAAAGGAAAAAACTTCATGGCGGGCCATGGCGACTAGGCAAATTCACAGTGGATAGGTCCATGAATGGCTGAATACAGACTGGCTTTGGATAGCAGTTAAAGGGGCAAAAGCAGGCAGAGGATTTGGCCTTCTTGGCCGCTCTATGAAGCAAGATGCTGAACCAGAAAGACCACTGGTTTGATGTAGCAGGACTATTCTTACGTCCTTCTTATGTCCCACTTTGTTGTTTTCTGCTCCAACAGGAATGTTGGGTTCATTGAGTTTTATTTGGGAAGATAGGGCTGGCACCACCCCTTGTTCAGGTATACTTGCACCTGTTGTCAATGATGTGATTGAGCATGCACAGAAGAGCCTATTACCATTAATAAAATATCTCACATTTTAGATGGGAAAATTGTTAGAAGAACTCAGAGAAGCTAAAGAGAGCCAGCGGCCTGAGATGAAACATTTTGTGTGCCTGGACAGGAAGATCAGACAGTTGGAAGCCAGATATGAACAAAGAGAACAAGAGCTTCAGCAGGTAAATAAAATAATGGTTATCTGAAAAGGTGATTGTTGCTATTGCTTGGCAAGATCCAACCCAGTGAGCTTCAAAATCTGACTTTCTTGGCCCCTTAATTTATCAGTGTTTGTGTGTGTGTGTGACAAAATGGAACAGGTGGGACCAGAGCTGGTGCTAGCTGGAACGTCTGTGGAATTGGCTGTTTCAGAAACTGCAGCAGCCTGGGTTGTCTGAATGGCAGCACTGGTCATGCCGGTGAACTGGTGGAGATCAGAGTACTGATGAGTGGCATTGCCCACACAGCTCCTAGAAGTCTCCCAGAAGACAAGATCTTGTAAAAGCTTCCAGTGGTGAAAGCCATTTGGGTGTCTTAGGCCGCGGTCACATGGAGCAGTAGCCACACTGCATAGACGGAAGATCGGCGGACTTTCCAGGCGTGATCTCACCGCAATATCTGGGGAGCGTAGAGCTCCCGCGGCTGACCCGTGCCTACCCTCCAAGGGCGGGCGCCTGATCGCGTCCCTGCCGGACTCCCGTAGCTTCCGGCGCCCACCGGGTTGTTCCCCCCCCCGTGCCTCAAGAAGCGCCCAACAGCGCATGCGCACAAAGACGCGCAGCGTCGTTGGGGTCGAGGGAGGGCCATGGGGGGCTGCGATAGGGGTGAGCATCAGCAGCCAGCCAGGCGGAGAGCGGGCCGCGTGTCCCTGGGAGGCCGGGTGAGCTACTGGTGGGGAGGGGGGATCTGGCGGGTTACTCCCCCCTCCCCTCCTTGTGAGCGGCCCATGGACCCTGCCCGGAGTGGGCTGTGCACGGCTCTCCCAGAGGCGGCGGCTTGTTCGGTGGAGGTGCGGATACTCGTGTGATCGGCACTTCCGCCCAAACCACGGGACCTCACCGGGACGTCTGATCCCGCAGCCGCGTGGTATTTTGCCCCAGGGCAAATAGCCACGCTTACCCCCCGCATTTTCCGGCCCATGTGGCAGGGGCCTTTGTATAGAATAGTCTTTTAATGTTTTCCAATACCATCAGTAAAGATTTCCTGATCAAATGTTGTTTAAAATAGCTATGTGTATCTGATTTTCCATACTACATAAATGCAGATCATGCCCCTCCTAAGTTAATAATCTAGTGTTTCCTAATGTGATCCATTCTTTCAACCACATCAGTGCTGCTGCTCTATAATATAAAAGTCAGTCTTATAACACAAGTCCAGCTCTTTCTTTAGCATCTTGTAACGCCTTCATTTTTATTCTTGGTTTTTTGCTCTGCCATATAAATTGTGACATCACTTTGTCAAGTTCTTTAAAACACTGTTGATTCTGAAAAACTGGTATTGTTTGAAATAAAAAGATTAATCTTGGGAGGATATTTATCTTTATTGCAGCTATTCTGCCCATCAGGGATAATTGTAGGTTTTTTCCATTTTTCCAAATCTTTTTTAATTTCTATCATAAGTTCCATATAGTTGTCTTTCAACAAAGAGCTACATCTGTTTTAATGTTTATTCCTAGATATTTTACTTTCTTTTGTGATTGAAAGCAAAAAAATATATGTTACTGAGATATGAGGGCTTGTTAGATAATAAAAATGAATTAAAATCAACAGAAAATCTTAAAGAACAAGAGATTAATATAGGTTGGTGGGAAAGGGTACAAATAGAGTTGAGATTTGCTAAAGACAAACCATTAGGTTTTTACACAAATTTAACAGAAATGGATAAGATATTGTTATATACTGAAGATAAATTGATTAAGAAATTGTATATAATTATGTTAGAGGACAAAATGCAAGATGAAATAGTTAAAAACTGTATGGTCAAATGGGCACAAAACCTGGGTCATATTATTGAGTTAGATCAATGGTCATGTGTATGGAAAACAAACGTTAAGATTACTAAAGCAACTTCATATAAGGAAAATATATACAAAATGTTCTGTAGATGGTATATTACCCCAGACAAGCTAGCTAAATTTTATCCTGACCTACCAAATGATTGTTGGAAATGTAAAAATAATGTTGGTTCATTTTTCCATACGTGGTGGACTTGCGATAAAGCTAAAAAATATTGGAGTTGGATACAGGAGATTTTACAAAAATGTTAAAAACGACTGTACCTTATACACCAGAATTGTTTTTATTGAATATATCACCAGAGAAATATAAAAAACAAGATTTTTACCTTACTATACATATTGTAACAGCGGCAAGAATATTATATGGCATATGCTAAATATCGGAGAAGAAGTGAAACTCCTTCAAAGGAAGAAGTTATAAGTAAAATACTGGAAACTGCAGCGATGAATAACCTAACCTTAATATTGAGAGGAAATAACAAATAAGATTTTGAGAACACAAGTTTAAGGTTTTATAAATGAATAGAGGAACATAACATATCAAATTCCTAGACTTTCAGCCGAACTTAAAAGGAATAAGACCTATATATATACCTGTGAGCAAAAGGTGTTCATTAAAATCACAAGGTGTATAAAAGAACCAAATTCTTTAATTACATTATGTGGTCAAATGACAACATGGGGGGAAATGACATAACGAATCTTCCCCAGTTTTCTATGTTTTTATGTTTGTATGTTGTCTGTTTTATATGTATGAAATAAAAAATTAATACAAAAAAAAGAAGACAAGATCTTGGACGTGTGATGAGGTTTGCCCTGCAGGCCACTGGGCATATGCTATCTGTGTTGCCCTATTTGAGCCCTGGGTGGTAGAAACCCAAATGTTCAAGCAGCCCCATAGCTAGGGATTTTGGGGGAAGGGAGCCTTGGAGGGGGCCTCCAGCTAATTAAAAGCTCCAGTGCAAGGGGGGGTAATGCCCAGTGTCTGCAGCTTCCCACACACACACACTAGGGCAGGCTTTCCCTGCAAAGCATCCAGTTCCCTCCCTCCCCAAGGAGCTCCAGTGCCCCTTCCCGTGGTGTGGCATTGGGGCAGCCTGACCTCCACCCTCAACTCCCTCCGGGGCTGGGAGAGGAGAGGTGCATGGCGGCCAGGTTGGCCACAGAGGTGCCATGTGTGGGCTTGGCACGCCGGAGCGCAGCTGGGTGTGCCTGGCCTAGGCCAAGGGGGGTGCCCACCTTGCCTTGCCTTTACCTGCTGCCGGCAGGCAGCATGGCGAGCGTCTGGTAGCAGGCAGCCCGGGATAGAGGCTTCCCCCCCATTCATTCTCGCTGCCTCCCTGGGCTGCTCTGTCAGCCTAGCCTCACCACTGCTGCTGCTTGTGCCACTGCCACCTCTGAAGTCACTACCCTCGTCCTCCTCACCAACAGGCTGACAAGCAATTGGGTTGAGGGGGCCCAGGGGGGGGGAGTTGAGGCTTGGGGAGCAGGGCCCATAAAGACCACTGGGGGCCAGGCCCTGTGGGCCCCGTGGTAGCTATGGGCCTGTGTGCAAGGCTGGACTATAAGATCACCTGGGAAAGGAGGAGGAATTGGGTGAGGGACTGATTTCTCCTCCTCCTAGTCTAAGGACATTTATAGGGCAGTGGGCAGGAACTTGCCATGGGTGAAGAAAGTATTACCCATATAACAAGGTTATAACAAGTAAAGCCTCCTTTACCCATGTAAGAACAACATGCATCACCTAGAGAATAAACTTTGGGATCTTCTGCCTATGTATACCAGGGTCCCAATTTGGGGCAGCCTCCAAAAGAACACAGGAGAAAATGGCTCTTAATTAAGAAAGATCTTTATTCCTTGGAAGATACAGAATGGAAAAATCAAATGGCTAGAATTGCAAAACAGGACAGTACGATAAACAAATGTAAAATCTTAACATAAACCTACCTTCCTATGAGCTACTGTTTATTGGGGGAAATCTGGAAAAGGGGGATTTACTAGGAGTAAGGCAAGCCAGTGATGCTTCAAGGGAATAAAGGGAAAAAAGGAAATATACGCGCTTGATCCTGAAGAGAAGTCAGACAAGATTCCAGTGCTGGAGCAAGTGATGAAAAGCAGGTCTGGGGATGTTCAGTAATTTCAAGAGTCCAACAGGTTGTTGGGTGGCAGGTTAGATCCAAGACCAGCTACCCAAACATGGGGTTGGGAAGGGGATTTTACACCTCTTCAATTGGATTAGCTGAGAAGGAGGCCATTGCATGGGGCAGTGTTTGGCTATGCTATGGAATTTGGGAAATTCCAAGGATTATTGAATGATTGCTGAGAATGTTGTTGAGAATAAAATGTGTTAAAGAAATGTATAATGGGTAAGGTGAGGCAGAAAACTGCATAACTGAGTTATGTGGAGAGTGGGTAGTTTTCTGAAGATCAGGAGACTTGCTTATCATTCTGCACATCTCTGCCATTTCCAGAAACCCCTAGTTTGATATGAGGAGTTTATAATGGGATGGGTGTTGGGAAGGGGGGTGTTTGTCACGTATCAATTGATGGCAGGCCAGTTCTAATGTCATAATCCCTGCAATCCCTCTTCCTTTGAGAGTTCCGTGTACTCTCAACAGATCTACATGTAGCCTGTTAGTTTTTTATTAACTGGATTATGCAAATTAAGATGTTGGATGGGGTACATAGATAGATGACTGTCTCTTAGCTTAGGGTTCAAGTAGAAGTCTTTCTAGTCCATTCCAAACCTGTAATCATATATGTTGGTGTTCTGGTATTACATATATTGTCTGCACAGGACTCATACATAGAAAGAACTAATTGATTACCCTAAAGTTTAATGCTGAATCATTGACTGAGCTACAGGGATCACATCAGCAAGTGAAGTGCAGATATCGTAATGTGTTTTCCTTCTTTTCCTTATTTTCTGAAGTACCAGCCTGTCTCCTGCCATCTTTTTCAAAACATACGAAATGTTCTCTTTTATTCTTGTGTGTGTGTGTGTGTGTTAAGTGCCACTAAATCGCTTCTGATTTATGGTGACCCTATGAATTCATGACCTCCAAAATGTCCTATCATTAGCAGCCTTGCTCAGGTCTTGCAAATTGAGGACTATGGTTTCGTTGATTGAGTCAATCCGTCTCATGTTCAGTCTTCCTCTTTTCTTGCTGCCTTCAATTTTTCCCAGCATTATTGTCTTTTCCAGTGTCTTCTCATAATGTGTCCAAAGTACAATAGCTTCAGTTTGGTCAATTTTAGTTTATAGGGAACGTTCAGGCTTGATTTGATCTAGAACCCGCTTATTTGTCATTTTGGCACTCCGTGGTATTTGTCTTTTTGGCACTCTCAGCCAGCACCACATTTCAGATGAATCAACTTTC
The DNA here is from genome assembly GCF_001447785.1 of Gekko japonicus. Taxonomy (NCBI): domain Eukaryota; kingdom Metazoa; phylum Chordata; class Lepidosauria; order Squamata; family Gekkonidae; genus Gekko; species Gekko japonicus. The sequence goes on along the minus strand of NW_015177035.1, from coordinate 257,158 downwards.
TTCCTGCCAGCTTTCTTCATTGTCCAATTTTCCTAGTAATGGGGAATCTTGATTTTGGTCACCAGCAACACAGCCTTACCTTTAAGGATCTTCTCTAGCTCCTTCATGGCTACCCTTCCCATCTCAATATCCTTCTGATTCCTTGGTTGCAGTTTCCCTTTTGGTTGATGATGGAGGCAAGGAATAGAAAATCTTGAACAATTTCAATTTCTTCATTGTCAGCCTTAAAGTTGTGTAATTCCTCAGTAGTCCTTACTTTTGTATTCTTCCTGTTCTGAAACCTTTGCCATTAGCAGAGGTCATTTCGGGGGGGAACGCGGGGGAACACAGTTCCCCTGGGTGAGGTGCAGGGGGCAGGGCACATGATGAAGCCCCGCCCCCTGCTTCCGGCCACCCCGCTTCCAGCCCTCATTCAGCCAGGAGGAGGCAGGAGAAGAGGGAGGGTAAGTTGCTTCCTCCCCGCCTCTCCCCACCCCTGCCTGCCTGGGGCCAGGGAGGGCCTTGGCGGGGCTTCCTCGCACTCCCGCTGGCCTTGCAGGTCCACCGCCGGGCCCCTGATGTCAGGGGGTGTGGCATATGCTAATGAGTTATGCTAATGAGTTCCCCTAGCTCTTTTTCTACGAAATGTCCCCTGGCCATTAGAAACCATTCTGCTTCTCCATATTCTGTCCTAACAATAACCTCTTGTCCTGTTAAAACCAACCATAGCTTTTCATGATCCACACAATCAAAAGCTTTGATGTAGTTTACAAAATACAAGCTAGTTTTTCTTTTGAAATTCTCTCGTATGCTCCAGCAACTAATGTAAATTAACAATATGATCTCTAATGCCTCTCCTTTTCTGAATCCAAGTTGAACATCTGGCATTTCTTGTTCCATATATGGTAACAGTTCTTCAGAATTGCAATGTAGATTGAGTGTTTCCAGTCTGTGGGCCATTGTTTTGTCCATATTTGTTGGCATATTCTTGTTAAGATTTTGATGGTTCCATTTCTGTGGCTTGAACTAGCTCTATTGATATTCCATCTACTCTTTGTTGTTTATTTCTCCCAATAGCTTTGAGTGCAACTTTCACTTCACTTTCGAAAACTGTATGTTCTTCTTCAAAAGATTCCTCTTGAAAGGAATCTGTCAACTTTTCATCCCTATTGTATAGTTTTTCAGTGTATTATTCCCATCTTTTCTTTATTTTGTCCTGCTCAGCTAATTTATTTCCATGCTGGTTTTTCAGCATTCCTAACTGCTTTAAATTTCCCTTTATCTCTTGGATCTTGTGGGGAAAAATATTTTTCTTCTTTCTTCTATTCTTTACACTGCTTATTGTAATAATCCTCTTTATCCCTGCGTGCCACTCACTGGAACCCTGCATTTAAACTTCTATTTCTGGAATAGTCTTTGCACATTCTTTCTTTATAATATTTTTGGTTTTAGCCCATAGTTCTTCCACTTCTTGTTCACGTGAACTTAATGGAAGTCTATTCTTTATATGGTCTTTAAACTCTTCAGGAATGTTGTTTAGATTGTATTATGGCACTATTGGGGTGGGAAATGGTCAGTAAAATCAGTAAAAGTCAGGGTTTTTTCATCTTGGTCAGTAATTTGTCAGTTTTTTAAAAAAATTGGTCAGTAAAGTCAGTATTTCTTTGATTTTTCTGAATGCAGTTTGTGTTTTTCTGTTTTCATTACTGCATTTTTGGGGAAACATGATGACTTCCCAGTGAGAAGACAGATTGTTTTCAGTTTAGTTATGAAGTACTTTAAGGACTTTGTTCCTAAGAGTTAAAGTGATTTGGTGAAATCTTCCACAAAATATAGAAACATAATTAACCTCTTAAAACATGAGACAATGAAAGTAGAGGTGATGAGTATTGTGGGATTCAACATGGCACAGCACATGCTTGAAGGAGTTGAGAAAGCAATGGAAGAAGAGGACAAGGGGAAAAGTGTTTGTAGATGCAGTGCAGAAAACTGTTGAGAAACGAAAGAGTTTGTGAATAACTTTTATTTATTTATTTATTCAATTTATACTCTGTCCTCCCCGCCGGAGCAGGCTCAGGGTGGCTTACAAAGAGATTTAACATACAATCTTAAAACAAATAATAAAACTCTACATTATCATAAAGTGCTAGTAAGTGATCAGGTACTTATAACAATGCTTACAGAATGTTGTGGTCAGCCTGGCATCTTTAGGACCTGGGAGGCCAATCGATTTTGTGACCCTGAGCGCAGTGCTCTCTGGGGAGCATGTGGGGAAAGGCATTCTCTCAGGTATATGGGCCCCTGACCATGAAGGGCTTTAAAGTTAAGTACCAGCACCTTGAAGCGAATTCGGTATCCTATCGGCAGCCAGTGCAGTGCTTTCAGCACAGGCTGGATGTTGTCCTGCATAGGGAGGCCCATCAGAAGCCTGGCTGCAGCATTTTGCACTAGCTGTAGGTTCTGGATTTGGGTCAAGGGCAGACCCATGTAGAGAGCATTACAGTAGTCCAATCTCGAGGTGACCATCACATTGATCACTGTCGCCAAGTCGTTGCATTCGAGGAAGAGAACCAATTGCCTAATCAGCCAGAGGTGGTAAAAGGCTGATTTGGCAGTGGCTGCTACCTGGGCCTCCATTGTTAGTGAGGCATCCAGGAGCACTCCCAAGCTCCTAACCTCCAGCGCTGGCACCAATGGTGCCCCACTGAAGGTCGGAAGTAGGATCCCTACACTTGGGCCACCCTGGCTCAGGCACAGGACCTCCGTCTTCATCGGATTCAGTTTCAGTTGGCTCAGTCTGAGCCAACCAGCCATGGCTTGCAATGCCCGGTCCAGATCTTCCGGTTTGAAGTCAGACTGGCCGCCCAACAACAGATAGAGCTGGGTATCATCCGCATACTGGTGACATCCCAGCCCTTGCCTCTGGGCAAGGGGGCGCATGTAGATGTTAAGTAACATTGGGGACAGCACCACCCCTTGGGGCACTCCACAAATCAGCGGGTGCCTTTGGGATAACTGCTCCCTTAGCGCCACCCTTTATCCCCGACCCTGAAGGGAAGAAGCCAGCCATTGCAATGGCAGGCCCCTGGACTCCAGTGTTAGGGAGGCAGTGGATCAGTCACTAATGGTTGACCGACTGTGTTGAACACCGCCGACAGGTCCAACAGCAACATCACTGCCAATCCGCCCTGATCCAGATGCCTCTGGAGGTCATCCGTGAGGGTGACCAGTGCCGTCTCCGTCCCGTGGCCTGGGCGGAAACCGGACTGGAAAGGACCTAGAATGGAAGTGTCATCCAAAAAGCTCTGTAGCTGAATTGCCACAGCCCTCTCAATTATTTTGCCCAAATAGAGCAGGTTGGAGACCGGCCAGTAATTAGCTAATTCAGCCAGATCCAGAGATGGCTTTTTCAGGAGGGGAGCCAGCCTAGAGTGTCGGGGAGCAATCTCATTGATGGCTACCAAGAGTCAGCTGTGCCAATCCTCCACAAGCTCATCTAACGAGCCGCCAGGGGGCATTTGAAGCCACATAGGGTTCATTTGGCTCTATGGGCAAGCTGAAATCTGCTCGCTGCCCAAACAGGGTTGGGATGAAACATTTAGATGGGCCTTCAGAGCATGGTAGTCCGACCATGGCACTGCTGAGGCAGTGACCCGGTTCACTGTGACCCCTGCCACGAAGATCAGATTGAGTGTGTGTCCGGCCCAGTGAATGGGAGTCATTACATATTGGGAGAGTCCCAGCACCACCATGGATGACACTAGGTCCATCGCCTGAGTGGAGGCCACATCGTCCACATGGACATTGAAATCATGCAGGACAATCTGTCTAGAGTGTTCCAATGCCCAGCCCGACACAGCGCCCACCAAGGATGGCAGGCCGCTGGCCGGTTCTTTTTTCATCAAAAAACCAAAGATAAAGTACAAGCAAAGACAAGTCTTACCTTACAGTAATTATTTTTGTTGTCATAATTATTACTTTATTACTTTATGTTTGGTTTTTAGTATGTTTTTGCTGTTTTGCTATTTTATTATCTGCAGTATGTGATTATTTTTAAAAGGGAATCTTTTTTTGCCTTAAATTTTGTACAATAATGAAAACATTGTCCTCTATTCTTAAAAAAGTCAATAAAAAGGTGTTCAATCCTTTTATCTGGGTCACATCTAACTATGGGGCTGGTTATGGGGATGGTGGAGGCCAGATAATAGTTTTACATTTAAAATGCTAGCTTATCAGTAGGCTGACATCACAAAGACATTAAAAGATGTTTGACAGATGATCAATGGGAAGACATCTGGAAAATGCATGCGAAGATATCGAACTCCCTCAATATTCAGGAATCAGCGATGAAAGTGCTACACAGATGGTATCTAACACCTGTAAAATTGGCGCATATATACACTTCATCACTGTGTTGGAAGCGATGTGGTCAGAAAGCATCATACATACACGCATGGTGGGAGTGTCCATTTGTTGCTCAGTATTGGAAAAACATCATCCAAAATATCCAAGCTCTAACAGATTACAATTTACCAAATGACCCGGCATTGATTTTGCTCCACCTTTGGCCTGCAGATGGTGTACCCGAAATTAAGAAAAAACTAATCAATGTTCTGTTAATAGCTGCTAAAGTGTTATTAGCAAGCAGATGGAAAGCAGATTCCATTCCAACGATGCAACAATGGCTGCACAAAGTCTGGGATTTTTTCCTACAAGAGAAAATCTCGTTTTTGGACAAACAATAAAGATGCTGAGCATCAGCTGCTTAACCCCATGGACAAATGGTACCCTGTATTAGAGAAAATGAACATAGACAAATTTGACTGGGAACAAATAAGGAAACCAAAATATGAAGGGCTACTGTTTGGTTGACGGTGCAATCTATTGATAACAGGGACAGACAAGTGGCTGCATCCACTAAACTAATTAAGAATGTATGTGGCCTTGGAAATTATTTTACCTCTCAGCACTGGTTTTATCGCATCCCAGCATATATTCGGGGATATGTTGCTTTTACCATTTTCTGTAAAATAAAATTATTTTTTAAAAAATCAGTAGGCTGACATTAAATTTTTCAGTAATTTGTCAGTATTTGGTCAATTTTTGGGGAATTTTGGTCAGTAAAATCAGTATTTTTGACCCTCTGACTAGTTTCCACCCCTGCACTATGAATGTTTCAGTGTTTTTCTTCAGCTTTATTCTAATTTTTGAGACTAACAATTCATGGTCTGTACCACAATCAGCTCTTGGTCTTGTTTTAGCAGAGAGAATAGAGCTTCCCCATCTTCTCCTTCTGATAATGTCATGTATTTGATTTCTATATTGGCCATCCAGTGATGTCCATGTATACAATCGTCTGTTTGGTTGCCTGAAATATGTGTTCGCAATGAATAAATTGCTGTCTTCACAGAATTCTGAGTCACTCTTCTGTTTCATTTCATGCTCCTAGCCCAAATTTTCTGCCACCTATGATTACTGGCACATCTTGTTTAGGTGTGTGATCAATTTCTTCCTGGATACTTGTATTAAAACTTTTAATTTCTTCTTCAGCATCTGTAGTTGGGGCATAAACTTGAATGATGGTTATGTTGATAGGCTTTCCATGAAGTCTGATATTATTTGGTCAGACTTTGTGTTATAGCCCCCAATTGCTTGTGCTACATCTCTCCTCAAAATTAGAGCAAATCCATTTTTTCTGTTTGTCATTTCCCGAGTAAAAGACTTTGTAATTTTCTGACTGAAAACATCCTAATCCAAGTCTACACTTATTCTTGCTGTTTATTTTAAAAAAAGCAAACACTTTAGCCTGATGGCCTCAAAATGTAACAATGAATTCTGCATTCATTGTACCTGTGAATCATAGCCAGCATGCTAATTAAAAACTGTCACAAGTTTTAATGAGCTTTCTTCACACTTGGATTAGGGTTTAGGGCTTCTTGTTCTTAGAGTCAAAAAAGTTCTGATAACACATCTCTCACATTCTGTGAAATGGCATCATTGCTGCTTCTTGGGGTCATTTTTTGTACATTATAATAAAGCTGGATGCCTGCATTTCCAATGTTGCTCAAACACATCTTTTCTGTACCTTTTGAAAGGCATTTGTATAAAAATACCCTCTAAAATACACATTGTGACTTCCGGGCAGCGGCGCAGCACCACAGGAGCTCAGTCGGGACGCTCCCAACTGGCCCTGTCTTTCTTCGTTTCTTTGGAGCCTCCTAGGATCCTCGGGGCTTATGGGGGTTTCGCCGGACCTTTCAGAGGGAGGCTGGAGGCAGGAGACTTGGCCAGGAAGTGTGCAAATGGCGGTGAGCGTGGCCAGAACGGTTTGTCTTGAAGCGGAAATGGAGACAGGAGTAACAGGGTTCGCCTTGTTACAATTGAGCTGTGACCGCCCGTTTTAAACTTTGGATTAATGTTACAATATATAGCAACAAAGAAGAATACATGGGGCTCTAGCAACGTTTAAATGAAGACCTATACTAAATAATCCTCTAGGAATAGCTCCAAACTTTGTAACGGCGGCTAAGAATTGCATCGGAGCAAAGGAATAGACAAGGAAATGGTGGCGACAAGGGAGAACGGCAAAGTAGCTGAAGGAGACGACGAGGAGTTAGATATGCTAAACAGAAATTGGCCAGCTTACCATGGAACAATAAAAAAAATTCTCTTTGATGAAGTGCGACAGGCAGTTGAAACAGCATGTAAAAATGCCTTTGAAAATCTTCTGAACTCAAACTTGAATGGGAAAAGGAAAGAGGAATTGTTACAGCCCCAATGAAATGGGGTGGATTTAGATAAGGAGCAGAACTTCAGACAAGAAAAAGAGTTACAGAGCACACTGTTGTTAGTGGAGAAGAGAAAGAGAAATTTAGACAACCAAAAGTGTAATTTAAAGAGTTTGGCAAAACACTCTTTGGTGGTGAGTCTGATAAAAGGAACCTCCCGACGACAAAATCATGGAAAGACGAATAAGCTGAAGACAAAACGAGAGAAGCGTTCTCCAAGGAAAAACAATAGACTTAACAGAAAATTGAAAACAAAGTCATTGAAACAGGAAAGACAAAACATGGAAGTTAAAACTGATTAATACAAAGAAGTAAGACATTTAAGTTTAGTTATTGAGAAAAAGGTAACCCAGAAAGCAAAAGAAGGGGAAGATATAGGCGTTGCGCACTACGTGGTAGAGCCAACTTTCTTTTCCCTTTATTTTACCTACTCCCTCCCCCTCGTCTGGTTAATATAATGAACGAAAGGCAGAGACCCCCACAATGTATTCTAGTACATTTTTGTAGTTAGAGGTATGCTTTAAATACCTATTTGTATTATTATTGTTTAGTTATCTAAGTAATGAAGATAAAAGATGTTGAAACTCCTCTTAGTGGGGAAACATGGATACAAAACAATTGATAAGAGAAATGTGTGGGGAAAACAGAATAGGCTTGAATAATAGGCTGTATTATTTTTTATTTCCACTCCATGGGTATTGATACTCTTTAACTGTTAAGAACGGGGATTAGCAAGAAGAAATGTACGAAGAATAAATTAGACAATTGAAGATTACTGGAATGGAAGGTTATATACAATATATAGGGTTAAAAAAATGGACTTAAAAAGACATGAGCAAGAAAATAAAAAATAAGTATTTTTCCTGGAATACAGAGAGAATTGAGTTTTAGAACAGCAGGGTACAATCACTGATTAGTAAATGGTTGATAAAGTAATGGTTGGTATTTAAACCTAAAGAATAGAAATAGAAATGCGTGCCTCAGTTTAGATTAGTGACTTGTATATCTAAGGGATAAGAATGAGTGCTGAAGGTATATTGCCAAGAAATTTCACCGGGTAGAAATGTAGATCCAAAGAACTTTATATCAGGGGTCAATGGTTATGTTGGAAGCTATAAACTGCTAGAACTATGCATTTAAATATCATTGAAAGCATTGCTAAAACGAGAACAAATATGTGATCTGTATCTTTCTTTTTTGCAGAAAACTACTGTTCAATGGCCTGTTCTTTCTGTTTGTTCGTTTGTTAGTTTGTTTGCTATGGAAAATCTAATAAAGAGAATACAAAAAAAATAAAATACACATTGTAAACATGCTCCTTAGGGCCATGACTGATGTACATATCACATTTTACATCACACATTTTTCTAGATAAAATGCTTTCCTTACGTATGTTTTTCCATTTTGTATGGAGCCACTAGTCTTATTTGACTTTTACTTATTGTTTGTTTAGATATTTATGTGCCACCTTTCTCCCCAGTGATGCTTACATCATCATTCTCCCACCCTCCATTTTATCTTCTCAACAACATTGTGTAGTAGGTTGGGCTGAAAGAAAGTGATTAGTCCAAGGCAGAGGTCATTTCAGGGGGGAACGCGGGGGAACACAGTTCCCCCGGGTGAGGTGCAGGGGGCGGGGCACATGACGAAGCCCCACCCCCTGCTTCCGGTCGCCCCGCTTCCAGTCCTCATTCAGCCAGGAGGAGGCAGGAGAAGAGGGAGGGTAAGTTGCTTCCTCCCCGCCTCTCCCCACCCCTGCCTGCCTGGGGTCAGGGAGGGCCTTGGCGGGGCTTCCTTGCACTCCCGCTGGCCTTGCAGGTCCATTGCCGGGCCCCTGATGTCAGGGGGTGTGGCATATGCTAATGAGTTATGCTAATGAGTTCCCCTAGCTCTTTTTCTACGAAATGACTCCTGGTCCAAGGTCACTCGGTCATCTTCCACAGCTGAGTAGGGATTTGAGCTGGGATCTCCCAGACTGTACTTTGATCTCTGCACCACATTGTAATAAGAAATATCAGACTGGGCCTGAGCAAGTCCTAACTCTGGTCCCCATGAACATAATTAATCATGCGTATGTGTATTTTCCTTCAAAGAATTTTAGAACAAACATGAAAAATAATTTTGTAAATGTTCTGACAGAGCCCATTCAATATTAGAGATGACAAGTGGGGGACCTCCAAGGAATAGAGATTACAGGTGGGGGACCTGGAAGGACTTGCAAGGGGCATGGCATTTACCCCCTCCCCAAGTATTTCCTCTTTTCTATTCCTGGGAGCCTCCATAGCCTCTTCCCCTTTCCTTGCTTCCTTTTCTCCTTCCCACCCACAAACCAGCCTGCCTTTATGTACCACCCTGCCTTCACCTTTTCCTTCTTTCCTCCCATGGCAGACTCTCCCTGGGAAAACTATGGCCCAGTTGTGCAGGGCCAGATGCTGGACTGGGCCCAGTTCCATGGTGGGGAACCTGGAAAGACTTGCTGGAGGCAGCTCACTTTTCCCTGTATCCCCCTCCCCACACTGTTTCATTTCCTTCCTCCTGGCAACCTTTCCCTGCTTTCTTCTCTCCTTCCTCCCCATTAGCCTATCTTTTGTCTGCCCTCTATCTTCAGATTTATTTATTTCATTTATGTCCCACCTTTCTCCACAGTGGTTGGCCAGCAGAGTTTACATCTTTCTCTTCTTCTCCATTTTATCCTTGTAACAGCCTGTTAGGTACATTAGGCTGCTAATGTGTGTCTGGCCGAGTCTCAACCCTCTGAGGTTCCATGGCAGAATGGTGATTTGAAGCTGGGTCTCCCAGATCCTAATTTGAAGCTAGAGCCGCTACTCCACGCTGGTTTTCCTTGGGTGACTGCAGCTGAACAGTCCGAAGTGGCCAGGCCTGAGACAGTCATGTGAGCCCCTTGGTATCAAGGCACTCAGTGGTTGCTACCAGGCCTGGCCTCAGTGAATCCTCCCTTAAAGGTCAAAAATGCCCTGGAAATGGCCCTAGCTGTCCCCTTGCATTTTACTGACAGAAACCTTCTGGTAGGCAATGCTGTTGTGGTTGTAACGCATATAATAGCTACTGTAGAAGGCAGTCATTCTTAAAGCTATAGGTGCTACTTCTATTATTTGGGGGTTATTCCCCCTGCCAATGTATTCTTTTTAAGATTTCAGATTTTTCTGCAAACCTGGAGCTTTTTTTATTTAGGTCTCTAGAAAGATCTGTCTTGTCTGTTCATGGTTCCAATCTCTGGGTTTAAGAACACACATTTGGCCATACTGAGAATTAGATATATTTATTTTTCAGCTTCTAACTAAGGAATTTGTGTCTGAACATCAATGTATTATTCTGCTGCACAGGTGATACAGCACACTCGACATACTGCAGAAGTGGAACAAACCCAGGAAATTGAGAAATGGAGGAAGCTTGCCCTGCTGAAGAATCAAGAGCTGGAGAAGTTCCGCATAGAACTGGATTCCATGTTGGACGTTTTGCGGCAACTGCAGAAGCAGGGTGTCATAATTCCTGCAGGAGGCTCAAACATACATGAAAGTTACTGGAAGATCTGAAGCATGCAATTTAATAAGGGAAGAGTTTTAATAAAGACAGACACAAGCAGAATGTATCCCACAAGGTCATGAGTCCACTTCTTAGGCCTGTGTCCAGATTTCCATTGTACTTTTGTTGATAGCTTTTATGTTACTGATAGGTGAATTTGGATATTAAATTGAATGCAAATTATAAGTGTTTAATTTGGTTTTAAGAGAAAAATATCAGTTCTTGAAGGACAATGTTTGGATGTTATATGACTGGCTATGTTCAAGAACTGGTGATAACATCTATATGGTTTTCAGCTATCCAAAACAGAATGTTCACTTTTATCGTTTCTGTCTTGTAAGTAGGGTTGCTAGGCCGCCATGATGCACCACCAGGAGCTTTAGGGGCAGGGCAAGGGGTGGACGTGATGTTCGACAATGCCCCATTCAGGCAAAAACTTGCCCATGATATCAGTGTCTAAGCCGACCCTGTTGGAATTTCCCCCAAAGCTGTGTGGTATTACCAGAAAGGTTTAGGGATGCTCTAGAGCAGGGAACTGGTGCAACTGGTGCAAGCGAGGGAGTGCTGGGGGGAGCCACTCCATTGTGGCTTCAGCATGGCGGAACAACCTCATCTGCAGCAGTCAAGCATTGTGGGAGTGTCTGCCTAGTGCTGCACTGCTGCCTCTCCAGCCCTCCCATGTGGGTTTTCCTCTGGACACTCCTCCCAGCCCATGGGACCTTGCTGTGAGGACACACCAACTCAGAGCTTACCAGCTGCTGTCCTTTATAGTTTATATCTCTGGTACCTGGCATTACGTTTTATGGCACACGTGGCCCGGACCGACAAAGTGACATTTATGTCAGTTCCGGGCCTTGTAACAGATGAGTTCGACAACTCTGCTCTAGAGCATTGGCTGATACACTGATATGTCCAGGTTTTTGCTAGGATGTGACGTTGATACATCATACAACATCATGTCTGTCCTCTCCCCAGTTCTCCCATCATCCTGGACACAAGGTTGGGTGGGAGGGCCAGACTCGTATGCAATTAACCATCCAAAACAGGCAGATGGCAAGGCTACTTCTAAGGCTTACTATTTTACTTCCCAAAATCTGTGCAGCGTAATTTGCTTATCATTCCAGTTGTTTACTAAATATGCCAGTCGACTAAATTATTTCATTGTATAGTAGATGCTTGGTGTGTGTTTCTACTAACTACTGGAAAAAGTTGGAGAAAGACCAGAAAAAGAAGATTTTGCTCATCTTTCTTCCAAGCCCGCAGTAGTTGTTGGGCAGAGAAATATTCTGACAGGCAAGTGGTGGAAGGGAGGCCATGGAAGAGATTGTGCTCGACCTAGGATTGCGTAGGAAGGTAATGGAGGGCTTAAGAGCTGGCTACATGGTTAGACCAATGAGAAGGGGAATGATTTTGATGGCAATGAGCTGAGGTGTGATAAAAGAAGAGCAGAGGGGAGAAGGTTACAATATCAAGAAAAGAACCAGACTATGAACCAGCGTTTTCCCTTAAGGAGTGGAGAGAAAGGGGCATATTTTTTCAGTGTGTAAAAGAAGAGGAAGCATGACTTGGTGACAGACTAAATACAGGAGCAAGTGAGAGAGAAGAATCAAAGCTAAGCATACTTGCCAGATTGTAGGTGGTGATGAGGGAGAGTATATAAGGAGAGAGCACCTTGGGAGGAATTAAAACTATCTGCCATTAGCTGATGGTGATCCGGAATGAAACCGTTAGATGTTTAGGTGACACAGAACTAAAAGGTTAAATAAAGTATTTCCAGAATCGGTAGGAATTTCCTTTTAAAATAAAGGTGGTTGCAGAGCCTTAAACTGTATTTATGTGACAGTTCATCTCTTACCCTTTAGAAGTTACTGAATCAATCTGGAAGTTTTGCTTGGATAATCCAAAGGGTTAAATTTACTTGAAATGCAGGGCAAGATTTATAACAGATTGGAATTGGGTCAAGCAAGGAAGTTCATGGTTAGAAAGTAGTGCTAGGTCCTACTGTTTCTTTTACTCCAGCAGTGCATGGCTCTGTATCTGCTCAAGTAATGTATAATCTAGAGGGAGAAAAACCATCCCTGGTTTCTCCTCCCAAGTCTTACAGCAGAATGCTGCAAAAAAGGTCCTTGCATAGCTTGTAGAGTTAGTTCTAAATACGGTGAGATGTGGGCTAATATTCTGAGCACACTGCCATAGGATTATATCTCATTATTCTCAGTGAAATGCTGATAGGATTGCAGCCTCAGAGTTCAGTTGTAATTTACGCACTGAATACAACTTTCCCCATTGAATAAAATGGGGCTTGCTCTTGCAGAAACCTGCTTAGAATTGCTTTGTCTGCAAGAGAGGAAAGAAGGATAGCATTGCTTCCCTTACATGTCAGTTATATGTGTAAGTTTAAAACAAGGGTCCCCAGCCTTTTCAAGCCTTCAAGCACCTTTGGAATTTTGACACAGTGTGGTGTGTGTAGCCACAAAATGGCTGCCACGGGAGGCGGAGTCAGCCACAAAATATCAGGGAGTGAGGTTATGCATCAGTCTAATAGTAATTCATCAACATTTTAGGCAGAAGCTGTTTTAGCAGGATGGCTTTTAAAATAAATTGTTTGAAAATATTTTATTGCAACACCCGCTTACCCTTCAGTTGGGGCAGAAACCACAACAATTTCAAAGGGAAATTAGAAAGAGAAACTGCTGAATTGCAATTGATAATGAAGCTCAAGACAATGCATCCACCTGGATTGAATCACTAGGTTTCCTGTCTCATTACCAGTGCTGATTTCTCCACCCCTACTACCTCTCTGCATATCACACCTGCTGATGTCATTTGCCTGCTGTCATTTGGCATCTGAAATCACTCCACTTTCCAATATCTAGGACAGGTAGACTCACATTTGTATCTGAAAAACTGCAGTGACTCATGAAAGCTCACACCCTACCATACATTTGGTTAGATCAAGATGGGTAGCTGTGTTAGCCTGTCTGTGGCAGTAGAAAAGAGCAAAAGTCCAGTAGCACCTTAAAGACTAACCTTTAGTCTTTATAGTGCTAGTGGACTCTTGCTCTTTTCTACTGATACATCTTGTTAGTCTTTAAGGTGCTACTGGACTCTTACAGACTCACACAGCCACTCATCTTGATCTATTTCTATGACCCTAGTCTGACAGTAACTACTATACCATATTGGCTATGACTTATTCTGTCTTTCAGATTCATTTGTGCAAACACAAGGAATACAGCAGTTAAGCATCCTTCAGTCCATTGCTTTTTAATGGCCTTTCTTGGGCCTTTTAACTGGATTGTGACCAAAGACATTTAATATGAAACTAATTTATTAAAACCATGCAGTACATAGGGTTAGATCCAAAGAATTGTAGGCAAGATCTTCGTGGTCCTGATCCTTCAGATTTCCCCCTCACTTCCCTTATTCTCTCTGCCCTGCAGTCTTTGTTCCATGCCCTACTAATAACTTTATTCACACTATATATTTCCTCTTAAGGATCTCTCTGCTCCATTGCCCTTGGTTCTGTCCGTTGTTCTAAGCTGTCTCTTGGAACAATCCACAAACTCCTGAATCTATTTCTGTTTTAAAACTTCCTTTGGGGGACTGGTGCTAAGCATCTCATGAAGTTGGCTTTTTCTGTTTCAGACAGCACAGAAAACATGTATCATTCTTCTGGCAGTCTTTAACTGCCGCAAGTCATTTCCCTCAGAATGGATTTCATCCTTTCCATTTTCATAGTTCTGGGCTTCGCGAAATAATAGCAAAAGAATTAGTTAGCCTGCCAAAACATTACAATGGATTTATTTATTTATTAATCAGGATGATATAAGTACCAAGTTAAGATTTCTGATTTGCCAGAGTGTGTACAGTGAGGCACTCTGCATCCATATTGACAGTTGTGGCATTTGTATAAAAGGTGGTGATGCTTTTTGAGATGAACAAAAATCCTGGCAGGCTTTGTCTTGTAAATCTGATGCAGCTTGTCGATATAAAGACAAACACAACAGAGCAGATTGTTTGGCAGCACCTTGGAGGCAATTCTAAGGTGATTGTTTAATTCTAAGGTAACTGTTTAACAGATATTACATTCATAAGGGATGAACTAAGTGAAGATTCCGAATGAAGTCAGTATTCGCCCTCATTTCTAAAAGTAATGAGAAGATGCTGGCGTACAAGTACGCAGGCTAATAAGATTTCATTGTAGCTAAGTAATGTCTGTTGAAATTGCTGACCTTGCCAATTACAGTGATTGTCTCGCTTTTGCTTAGGAGTGACCAGTGGCCATTATCCATTAAGGTTGCCTTCAGCGCTTATGGGCTTAACTTTAAAATAAATGGTGCTGAGCCTCAAGCCTCACCTTCTGTCCTACAAGTAATTTCTTTGACTCCCATGTCCAGGGGCCATTTTTAGAATTTCCAGAAATTAATGCCACCTGGGGGGGTACTTAATCTTGCATGTTCTGGCTTGGATCCTGCAGTAAATTTCCAGTAACAGAAGCAAATGACATTTGCTGATTCCCCCACCCTCTACCAGTCTTTCAGGTTGCCCCTCATGATGTTCCCCTGGGAGCAATATTGGAGGGAGCATTTAAGGCTGCAGTGGGAAGGGAGAAGTGAAGAAGTCCTGTTCTGCTGCCTTCCCTTTGTTTCACACAGTGGCAAATCTCCACTAAGGGCATGTTTTCAACAAGTGATGGGCCATTGCATAGGGCCAGGATATGCTGTCTTCTGTGTGATTGCAATAATTAACATAGCTAGAAATAAAAGGCCATGGTCTATGATCATGGAAACGCTTTCTGCAAGTATTAACACCATGGGGAAAGAATATTTATGCTTGCAGCCTGATGCTATGTAAAGCGGGACATGCTCTCAATAAGGTGTTGGTGCACCTGACTCTGCATAAGATCGTTCTATTAATACCACTGTCAAAAGAATATGCCAAGGACAGAATGGTCTTTTGTGTGTTCCTCATATCAGAAATATGGCAATGCATCACCTTTCCAGGGCCGGAGAGTGAGCAGAAGTACAGCTGCAACTGCTACTCTCCAAGCATACCATGTTTTAATCTGTAACTTTATTTTTGTCTTGGAAACACAAAGGAGAGAGGGAAAAGCGCCTTCTACCAAATTAAGGTACATGATTCCACTGTCTGGTTTTTTCCTTGTTACTGTAGTGTGCGCTGAACATTTAAAAAAAGCTACTCAATTCCACTACACAATAAGAGAATTAGCTCATTTATAAGTATTACTTATAAATCTTTATATGTTTTGTTGTTGTTGTTCAGTCACACAGTCGAGTCCAACTCTTTGCGACCCCATGGACCACATCACGCCAGGCCCTCCTGTCTTCCGTCATGCTCCGGAGTTTGCTTAATTTCATGTTCATTGCCTCGATAACACTGTCTAACCCTCTCATCCTTTGCTGTCCCCTTCTTCTTTGACCCTCAATCTTTCCCAGCATCAGGGTCTTCTCCAGTGAGTGCTCCCTTCTCATTTGGTGGCCAAAGTATTTGAGCTTCAGCTTCACTATCTGGCCTTCCAGGGAACAGTCAGGGTTGATTTCTTTTAGGATTGACTGATTTGATCTTCTTGCAGTCCAAGGGACTCTCAAGAGTCTTTTCCAGCACCATAATTCAAAACAATCTATTCTTCGGCGCTCGTCCTTCCTTATAGTCCATCTCTCGCAGCCATACAGTACTACTGGGAATACATTGCTTTGACCATACGGACTTTATAAGTAGCATTACTAAAAACCAGACAAGAGCCAGAAACAGAGATTAGTTCACATATTCATCCTCGATTTAGTGTGCAGGGCCATCTGGAAGCAATCCATAATAAGGTTAATTACACTAAGTACCAATGTTCACTCAAAGAAGGCACATACACTAGGGAAAGTATTGATTCAACTATGACATGATGGTACTCATGAAGTAGTCAGAGGCTTTGGTGTGCTCGGCCAAAGCAAAGTCCTATCCTTCAAATTTGAGCAGGGTCTTGATACCTGATCACATCTGGATGTCACCAACTTCCTTCTGCTGTAGGACCCCACTCCACTTTCAAGATGCTTCGATGTGACATCTCCCATAGTAGATCAGAGTCTGCATAATTGTCTCTCAGTTGTTGCCCTGCGCATTAAAGCTTGAAGAGGAAGGAAATGCAATTGAAAAGCTTGCCTTTAATCTAAACATTACTCTAGGCCACAAAGACAGTATGTGAAAGATACAGAGACTTAATTTTTTTAAAAATCAGCAAGAACTCAGTGTTTCCAACCACAGATGGTTCCCATCAGAGGAATAGAGTAAATCTAAAATGTACATTCTTGGATCAAGAAAATTTAAAAATGTCCCCCAGATATTTCATTTTCTTCAAGACAGACCACTACAGCAAATAAAGGCTTACTTGACAAGTTGTTGGTATAGTTAACATGTCTGAATATCTTATGTATCCCGGGGCTTCCTGTAACTTTTGTGAATCATACTAGCCTCTTTTTACCACAGGTGTATTGGGAACAGTCACAATGAGTCATGGATCCCTGCAGACCATACATACCCATGCTCAACCAAGTATGGCTCTCCTATATTCTGGGAATCTATGGGCACACAAACATGTACTGTTCTTGTGCAATATGGGAGGTAACCCTAAGATTCTGGAAACTAAAGTACCTAGATTTTGCCGCCTAGCACCATCTCACAAGAAAACCTTTTGGTATACAAATTATGTAGAAAAATAACCAAATCTCATTGTGAAGTCATTGGCCCCAAATGCACAAGGAGTTAGTTACCTGCTGAGATCAATGAGACATTAGCTGTAACTAACTGTCCCATTTGTTTATTATTGTTGGCAGTATCCAGGTACAACTGGCCATATCTAGATTACAGCCAATGTGTTTAGGGTTCAGATGTCAGCCTGCTTAAATACTACCATATACCAGCTAATGAGAGTTGTAAAACTCAAGCATACTTTTGCGTTTGATGGTTTTCACATGTATAAATCCCAACATATTCTCAAGTTGACCACATTCCAGTATGTTTTGGATTCTTTCTTCATCAGAGTACAGACCTACATTTCTAAAAAATATAAAAGCCACATGACAATGATATAACTGTCTTAGCAAACACTGAAAAAACAATATGAAACATCCCATGTTGCATGAATTCAGTTCACTGGAGTCCTGGACCAACCAATAAAACACAGGATGGCAGTCAAAGAAAAACTATCTGTTTTACTATAGACCCAAAAAGTGTGATACTATAAAACAGGAGTCCCTGTTACACTAGAGAAACACCTTGCTCAAGTGTCATTAGTTGAGAAGCTGGTGTAAAGCCTGACTCACTGGCTTGCTCTCTAAAATGATTGGTGGCTCTGAAATCAACAGGTCATCTTCACCCAGCGAAGAGTTCTGGTCAGTGTTCACAAAGTTTGGGATGTTGAATTTTGTGTGACAACTCAGCTCCTCCTCGACTCTCCCAGTGCTCCGGACCACTTCCTGGAAGTGGATGTTACTGTCCAGAACTGGAGCTTTGTGGCATTGTTTTCCCCTGTCCAAATTCTCAACTTCATTTATGTAGCAGTGGAAGAGCAACCTCGATTCTTCAGCAGCTTGTTGGGAACAGATCCGGCCAGAATCCAGTGGCCTTCCAAAGTCGGCCACAAAGCTGTTCATGCAGAGTCTTTTCTCAGAAGGATCTGCATTCCTAGAAAGCAAGCAGAGTCAATATTACACTGTATAAAATGAATTAAGTGCTATCATTTGCCAAAACCACAGCTTCAGTCATCATCATCATCATGAACAGCCTGCTCAGAATATTAGGTCACCTAACATATGCACAAATGAGAAATTATGCTTTGGTTTCACTGCCAGTTACTAGAATTTCAACTCTTAATAGTTAATCATTTTGTCCTTTGCTTAGTTAAAAGATGTTAGTTAAGACATGGATGTATCTTATTTGATGGACATTTTCCTTATTTACTAGAATTACAGTTACTAGAATTTCATTTTGTCCTTTGCTTAGTTAAGAGATGGATGTACTTTATTTGATGGAAAGTAGAATTTTCCATTCATGTATTAATTAATTGCTAAATAATTTCTGAATAACTGTACTGAAATAATATAAAGACCCCATACTGCCCTAATACTTTGGAACATTCATTATATTATGTATTTCTGAAAGGGAAGATCTCAACAGGATGTTAAAATGTGACTTTTTTGGCAATTGTCCATTCTTAATAATTATTAATAATGGATTTATGAATTCCTGCAGGTTGGTTGATCTGTCCTCAGCAAGGATGTTGCCATGCTAGGAGAAAGGTCCAGAGAAGCTTCAAAAATTATTCCATACAATTTTAGTTTGGGTTGGGTTGCCATGACGTCAAATTTCATCCCAATAAGCCTTCAGTGAGAGGGCTTTTATTCAAATATATATAAGACTGAGTTTACCAAATTGCTTATTTTCTCTTAGTTAAAACATAAAGGGGCTTGTTTAATTCTGGTTCAGTAGCAGACCTTGCGTGTGAGCAACAGGTAGGAAAGAGTTCAAGAATACAAAGCTAGCTAAAACTGGGAGCATTCCAGAACGTACATTATACTTCCCAACCACCCCAGCCTGCTTGGGATGCAGAAGGAGGATGCTACATTCAGGGGCTGCCCCTTCCTGCCAATCTCTCCCCCATGCCCCCAGCAGCTTCACTTTGTGCATTCGTCTTTTTTTTTTTTTTGCACCCCCCAAGAGGGGTATTTTTAATTGCATTTTCTAATAACTACATACTAAAAACTACAAACAGAAAATCCAGGGAAGGGGAACTACATCTATGGGAGAAAGAAAAGAAAACCCTCTAAAAACCCAAGAGATGGTGATCATACATACGTTTACAAATATACCTTTAAACTTAGACCCAAGTTAACTTTCGTTGAAAATGATCATCTATCTAATTAAACATAAATGCTTCATCAACATTTCTAATTTCATAAAGAGGTTGTAGAACGATATACAATAAACTTCTTTTTGAATATTCCAGAGCACATTAACAATCTATTTTTCCCCCTTTCTGTGTCTCAATTGATAGCCTTGTTTAGGACCCGCCACCCCCAATTTAGAGTCAGAGTCTTCCTCAGAGGATCCAGACTCTCCTTATTCGCTCTCTTTGGCATAATCGGTCGCACCTTCTCCTGTTGGACTGCTATGTTGACGCAAAAATTCACAAGCCTTTTCAACAGAGTCAATCCTTTCTTTACTGTTTGCATATCTGAAGATTAGTCCCTCAGGTGTTAACCATCTGTAGACCACGTCATGTTTTTGTAGAAACAGAGTCAAGTCTCTATATTTCCTTCTTTTTCTTCTTATCTCAAATGGAACATCTTTCAGTATTCTTATATCTTTGTCTTTTATCTTCAAAGTAGCTCCATTGGATGCTTTCAGTAGTTGATCTCTCACTTTTCTTTGAGAGAATCTTATTGTAACTTCCCCTGGCAGATAATTCTTTCTAATAAATTCTGAATACGATCTATCGACCGTTATCTATTTTGCTTTGAAGTTGATCCGATGTCATCTCTGCCATGGGCGCAAGGGCCTCGCTGACAATCTGTCTTAGGTTCTCTCCTTTCTCTTCCTGGATACCTTGAAGTCTCAAGACATAGCTTGCTCTTTCCATTTGAAGCTGTAATACTCGAGACTTTTCAACTTGACACTTTTTTCCAGTGCCTGCAGTTTTTTGTCCATCTTTTTTGAGTTGGTATCAATCTCTTTAAGCTCCTGCTCCATTTTTTTTATTTTCTGCATGTTTGCAGCCATTTGTGCTTGTTGTGTGTCCAGCTTGTTATCAATTGCCATGATTTTCTCCAGTAGAGGGCGTAGGGTTCCCAAGTACTTACCGTGATCCAGCGGGGGAAACATGCTACCCAGCCACACCATTCCTCCCTGTAACACACCATGCTGTCACCAGGAAGTGACGCTGGGCGACGCTCTGGCAATGGGACTGAAAACTCGATGGTACCATCGAGTTTCCAGCCCCATTGCCAATGCGTCACCCAGTGTCACTTCCTGGCAATGGCATTGTGCGGCGCGTCTATTGTCCCCGCAGGAATGATCCTGCGAGGACGTCTGTGTCCCCCACTGGATCACGGTAAGTACTTTGGAAGCCTGAGAGGGTGAAGTGCTTCCGACAAGAGCCTCTGAAGTTCCACTGTTGAGTCCTGTCTAGGAGCAGAACTTGCAGGACTGGAACTTCCAGGAAGAAGCTTTGCTTTCACTTGTTTATCTCTAGAGTCCTTCACTGTTGGTGGCGCCATGTTTGAGAATTGTTTACTTTTATCAAAAGTTTGTCAAAGTCTCTGGAAGTTCTTTTGTAATGCGGTAAGCTCTTACAGCCTCTTTATTTTATTCCGGTCACTTTTAGTAGTAGCCCCCCCCCTTTTGTAGCTAAAATCGCCTGTAAACAGTTCTGAATGGAGGGGAGTCCCCCCCCCCCCCCCCCTCGTTTTCTTTCGAGAGAGCCCTACACTTTTTCGTTGTTCTCACTTGTACTTAAACTCACATTTTCAACGATTGCTCGCTCGGGTCTAATATCTCTTGATCACCAAACGCTTGCTCTGGTGTACTGATCTTGTTCCCATACGGGACGCTCCATGGTAGGACCGTCGGGGCTTGGAGTAGCCCCCCCTCGCTGGCTATTCACACCGAGAGGGAGCTCTCTAGCACCCCATGGCTGGGAGCCCTTCTCCCAGGCTCCTGGGGTGATGCGGACGATTGCGCCCCCCCCCCCAGCCGTGGGAGCTGACAGACTTCTCCTGGAGGTCCGGGACAAAGCTACTGCCATGGCGATCGCTGAAACCATCTTTGAAGTCAGCTAACTTGTTCCTCTACTCAGTGAAGAAGCCAGCATTTTCTTAAGTAACAAGCTTCGGGGTTGGTGTCTTTTCGGAACAAAGTGGTGGTCTGGATTTTACAGTAGCAAATACATCTCTCATTAATAAAAGTGATTTGGGGTGGCAAAGTTCTATTCATGCCAAAACTGCCATTCCAAAGGCGCTGCCTGCATTGGCTGGCTGCATTGCGGGGTCCCGCCCACACAAGCGCCGGCCACCAGATGGAATGCACAGTCCGGTGGCTGGATGCTTGGGCAAGCTGTTTCCTCCCACCCCCAGGCCAGTTGTCGTCACCCCGACCGTCTTGGCGGCCAGCCTGTAAGCAGATGGGGCTGGCGCACCACTGGGACAAAGAGCCGTCAAGGCGACCCGGAGGCCACTGGATGCAGCAGGGCCCAGCGGTATGGGGAGGGCAGAGAGAGTAGGGGGATGGGCCTCGTTTTCCTCTGATGCAATGAGTGCCCCAGCCCCTTCACCGCCCACAAGGTCGACGGCCTGAGCCCACTCCTGCTGCCGCCGGCATGGCTGTTGTGGGCCGCCGAGGTCTGAGCCACATCGGTGACCAGGCTGCGAGCGGGCAGGGGCTGGTGCACTGTCTGCCCGAAGACCTGTTAAGCTGGCCCGGAGGCTGCCGCATGCAGCACAGCCCCAGGGTCTGGGGAGGGGGGGAGTGAGCAAAAGGGCCTCACTTCGATCCAACGCAGGTTCATCAGGACGAGCCCGGGCCTGCTGCCACTGAGGCCATACTAGCCCGCCGTGGCACGCCGGCGGACAGCCTGCACATGGAAGGGGGCTGGCACGCCACTGGGGCATGCGGCCATTGAGGCGGCCCGGAGGCCCCCAGGCACAGCCGCCCAGGAAGCCAGTCGCAGACCCCGGGGTCTGCGGGGGGGGGAGAAAGTGCGGGACGGAGGCCCCTGTCTTTCTAGCGCCTGTTGTCTTCTCCCTACAACGAGCTTCCCTCCTAGTTGCTATATATAACACAAGAATGAATTCGTTCCAAAGACCTGTTGCTACAAAGAGTGCCAACTGATCAGTGCCAGAGGACTCTGGCTAGGTATTGGTTGTACTTACTCTTGATGTGGTGCTCCTGTCTTTGTCAACAAGGTCAGTACAAAGAACATAAAAATGACGAAGACAGCCAGGCCAACCCAAAACCCAATCACAATGGAATCTGCAAAGGAAGGAGAGAGGAGGGAAGTTAAATTACGGATGAGGGGGAGGGGGGAATCTCTTATTTTACATATCAATGTTTCATTATTACGGAGCATCTAAGCTTCAAAGTCTGCATACCATCTTGCATAGCATTAATATTTTGATGACATTCATTGCTGTAGACAAGAGTTAATTTGATAAACTATTAAAAATTTATATCCTTATTCTATTAGCCAGAGGGTTTTTTTCTGTGCGGATACTTATTTCCACCAACAGGGGGCTCACTCTCCCCCAACAGCTTTTCCTACATAGTCAGTAGACTTCCTGGGTTTGTAGAAAAATCCAACAACTAAAAAAATCCCTTCAGGGACGGCTGAATTCCCCCCCAAATCCTTTTGAAATGGCCTCTGCAGGGATCTGCTTCAGGCATCAACGGTGAGAGATTAGAATGTTGGGGGGGGG
>NW_015177035.1:185100-233687 GCF_001447785.1 Gekko japonicus | reverse complement strand
CTGCTTTGGTCCCCACTGTGGAGAAAGACTGTAATTTTCCTAGGTAGAGGCTGGGGGGTGGAGATGGAAAGCAGAAGACAGAGAGGCAGATAAATGTAGGTTGGCTGTTGGGTGGGAAGGAAATAGGGTTGCCAACTCCAGGTTGGGAAATTCCTGGACATTTGAGGAATGGAGCCTGGAGAGGGTGGGATTTGAGGAGGGGAGAAACTTTGGATGATGTAATGTCATAGACTCCACTCTCCAGCCATTTCCTCCACATTGCCAGCCTCCAGGTGAGGATTGGAGATCACCCAGAATTACAACTGTTGTCCAGGTGACAGAGATCCGTTCCCCTGGCTAAAATGGCTGTTTTGGAGGGTTGAGTTTATGGCATCATACCCTGCTGAGGCTGCTTGCCACCCCAAGCCTCACTGTCCCAAGGCTCCACCCCCAAATCTCCAGGAATTTCCCAACCTGGAGCTGGCAGCCCTAAGGTGAATTGATCTCTGTAGCTGGGAAATCCATTGTGATTCCCAGACTGCTGCCACTGCTGCTGTGGGGGGAGAGGAAGCAGGTGGGTGGCTAGGAGCTCTACCACCACTGCTGCTCTGCTCTGCGGAGTGGGGGAGAAAGCAGGCAGGAGGCTGGGAGAGTGATGGGGGCAGAAAGAAAGAACGATGGGGTGGGGGCAGAAAGAGAGAGAAAGTGATGAAGTGGGGAGGCAGAAAAATGAAGAGAAAGATGACAGGACAGAAAGAGAGAGGAAGTCACATGCATGGAGGAGAAATAGTGTGAGAGGTATGGGGTGAGGAGAGGAAGCAAAGGTGTGACGAATGAGATAACCATCCCGCAAGTTTCTTGCGGGTCTCCACTTGTAATATATATTTGTGTAATAATCATAATAATGAACAATAAACAAAAGTAGTCAAAATGTATACATCCATCCTTGTAACAAACGTGCACTTTCCCCATGTTATAGGATGGAGATTGGTTCCAGAAAATAATTTATACAAGGAATTGTTAAAGCGATTCTTGAGAAAGAAAAGCTGGAAACGGCTTGTACATCTGGGGAGCCATCAAATCGCTTCTCCTGTAAGGACAGGATTGTCGATTGCTTCTCTCACAAGTAGCAACTTCTGGAAGAATAATAACTTTGCATTATTCCTTTTGCAGTAGCAGGACATATAGAAAAGAGAATCCCTGCACTGTTTACTTCCAGCTATATTGTCTCTTGTTATTGTATGAACTCTGTGGTGCATCAGACTTTGTGAATTCACTTTTCATATTGTATACATTTTGACTACTTTTTTATTGTTCATTATTATGATTATTACACAAATAATATATATTAGTTTATCAAATTGTTTCCTTTTCCTTGGATTTTGTACACGGTGTTTTCCTTTGTTTGAATTCTTCCACTGTGGTCCCTATTTTTGTCTTGCTAGTAGACAAGAGTTAGTCAATCCCTGCTGGATTATGGTAATGAGGGGGCACAGTCAGCCAGTGCAGTCCAGCAAGAAGCTTCCAGATGCAGGAAGACATTGTTACACACACATTACCTTTCTGGACCCAAGCCCATGGAAACAGAAGATGCTGAAATGGGAGGTCAATGTGCACTTATTGTGCATTTATCACCCAGGTATGCATACCCAGTGCTCCAAATCCAGCGCTCTAAATTGGCAATGTCCACCATGGCAGCACTGACCACTTGTTTGTGGACTGAGTAGTCTAAGTTCCCCTTCCCACTTCTACCCACAAACAGATGATCAGCAGTCTGAAATGACAGTGCCTGATTGGCAGACAAGATGTTCACAGCCTCCTTGGCTGTATGTGAAGACCACTGGACTGGGGCCAACAGCTCACATTTTATGGATAGTTAATAACATATATTAAATCTAGAGTCAGTGAACCACTGAGTGATCTCACCTCACTGTCCTGCAGATCAGTACAGGCAGTGGGGGGGGGGCACCCTTGCTCTCTATGCATGTGCACTAGAAGCAGGTCCTTCCAAATGGGATCTATAGGGGGGATCAAGCCAGCAGGTGGGGCTTCATGATCCACCTGAGTGTCCAGACTCATGGGTTGGAGACAATAGCATATATGAAGCACAGAACCAATC
Organism: Gekko japonicus; assembly: GCF_001447785.1. Lineage (NCBI taxonomy): Eukaryota > Metazoa > Chordata > Lepidosauria > Squamata > Gekkonidae > Gekko > Gekko japonicus. The sequence goes on along the minus strand of NW_015177035.1, from coordinate 231,589 downwards.
CTCCCCCCAGTCTTTGTATAATTTTTAGGTTTTTTACCCTCCAGTGTGCTAAAGACTAAATTTAACACTTGAGGGGAATGTAAATTAAAATGATGTGAAGTACATCAAAGATATTAAAAGCTACTTGCTTAGCTATATAATTTTTTAACAATAAAAAGAGCAATTTTACCAAGGCTTCGTAAAGTAGTCTGTAATTAAAGCTGATTACAGCTTCATCATGTTGCTGCACTCTCATCTGAAGTTTTAACACGCAACTTCAGCAACCAAATTCCATTTGCATTTGCATTTCCTTCCACCTAGGATACTGTACCTCTCATTATAAGGGTTCTGGTGCATGTGCACAGGTTCACTGAAGCAAACTAAAGCTGTCTGGTCCGTTAATATACCCATGAAATAGTATACTGATGTACACAGTGAAGAAATATGAAATATAAGGAGGTCACAGTTCACAACTGAAACAGCAGGTATGCATACCAATTAACCAAATACTAACACGTATGTCACTCTTGTCCCTCCCACCTCATGTTCAGCCTAGGTGGGCTGTCTACCCTTCTATTAATATTTTTAAATGATGTATAAACATGTTGTTATGTCCGTGGCTACAGTGTGGAGCTTAGCTCCTCTTAACAATAGAAGCCTAGGGAGACTTCTGGTTTCGGCGTTCGCCGTGGCGGTCGCTTTCTCCCGGACCTCTGGGAGATGATCGCCAGAACCCGTGGCAAGGAGGAGGTGCGATCGTCCGCATCCCCCATGGAGCCCTTGCATTGGGCTCCAAGCCATGGGGCGCTAGAAGGCTTCCCCTCTGGCGATCCTGCCAGTGAGGGGGGGCATTCATGCCCTGACGGTCCTGCTACAGAGTTTCCTGATGGAACTAGAAGCGCACACTGGATCAAGCGCTGGGTGATCAAGCGATTTGCTACTTAAAGTGAACTGAAAACTGTGTTGCCATTGAACTGTGAGTTAAGTTAAAGTGAGAGCATCAAAAAAAAGCTGAAAGCCACCCCACGGGAAGCAAGGGGGGGAGGGGACTCTCCCTTGAAAAGGCAAACATAAGCGAACGTTACTGTTTAAGAGGGGGGCTGGCTTGTGAATCGAAAAAGAACAAAATAAAGGACTTTTAAGAACTTACCAAGTGTATTGGAGAACTTTAGAGACTGTGGTAACTTTCGGTGAAAAATAAACAATTCCTCAAAAATGGCACCTCCAGCGAGGAAAGAGGAGAAAGAAAAGATAGCAGGAACTTAAAGAAGTTGATACCAGTGCCAAAAAGCTACACAAACAAATCCAGGCAATGGAGAAGAAGTGTCAAATAGATAAGCCTCTCAACTACTACAGTTGCAAATGGAAAGGGCAAGCTATGCCCTAAGGTTACAGGGACTCCCTGAGGGGAAAGGGGAGAATCTCATACAGATAATGTGCAAAGCCTTGGGGCAAATAGCAGATATTAAAGTGGAGACTTTGCAAAGCGATATTGATACAGTCTTTAGATCGTATATAGAATTTATAAGGAAAAATAATCTGCTGGGAGAAGTGATGGTGAGATTCTCCAGAAGAAGCATGAGAGATCAAATTCTCAAAGCGGCTAATGAAATTACCCTGAAAATTAAGGACAAAGAGATAAAAGTTTTAAAAGATATTCCATTTGAAATAAGGAGGAAAAGACGCAAATATAAAGACTTGGTCTTATTTTTTACAAAAGAAACAAATTGCCTACAGATGGGTTTTGCCTGAAGGAGTCATCTTTAAGTTCGTGAATGGAAAAGAGAAAATTGACACTGTGGAAAAGGCAAGAGAATTCTTGCATCATCATAGCTGTCCAACAGATGTGGAAGAAGAAGAAGAAGAAAAAGACAGTCCCGAGGAGGGTGGCGGAGATGGAGCAGAGCCATCTTCTGGTGAAAAATCAGACTCAAATTTGGGGGCTGCAGCCCCAAAAACAGGCTATAAATTGAGGAAGACAAAGGACAAAAAATGAGTTGCTATCATAATTCTGAAGTTCTAAAAAATGTTTAAACTATGTTTTCTTAGGCTCTTTATGAAGTCATAGTAGACGATGATTTTATTTAGACTTGAAGTTTAAAAGGAGGATGATGAACATGTTCAATGGCTTTACATGAGAACTTAGTTATATAAACATGTAAACTTTTTAAAGCTGTTTGTATGACACCCACTCTTGGGTTTTTAGAGGTTTCTTTTTTTATATCCCATAGTTTGTAGACCCTTCCCTATTTTTTCATGTAGTGTTTAGTTATAGAAAATACAATTTAAAAATCCCCTTCGGGGGGCCAAAAATAAATAAATAGAAGCCTAGGATCCTAGTTCCCCCAGCATTCACCAATAGCAACTTTGGCGGAAAATTCAAATCCTTCAACGGGACTGTGTGTGTGCTGGGTGCTGGGTGGGTGTGTATATAGTTGGCCTTGCAGGGCCATTTTTCAGTTCCTGTGTAAAGTACAATAAACGCATCTTAACGCACGTCGTGGTCCGAGTCTTCCATGTGGCGAACCCAGTACTTTACACATGTGTTTTCCTGTTCAGTGATCCTTATTCATTAAATTTTGCAGAGGAGAGGGAGAGGGGTGGCTGTGGGTGCTTGGAGATCAGGTGCAGGGTCCCGCCAGCTGGAAGTGCTTAAAGGGCCCCTTTAAGCGCTTCCAGCTGGCAGAGACTGGCCCCGTGTGCCTGAACTCCAGTTCAGGCACGCCGGCAGCAGCCATCCCTCTCCTTCCCCTCTTGCAAGATTTAAAGGGTCCTCCACCTGGTTGGCGGGCCCTTTAAATCTTGCAGGAGGCTTGGGAGAGGGGTGGCTGCCAGTGATTTTTCTTGGGGGCTTGGAGCGGGACATACCCAAGGTGATGTCATCACGTTGGGGATGCCCCACCCCCTCTGGGAACACCCCCTCCCAAAGTCCCCCACTGGGGACAAAATCAGACCTGGTAACCCTAAATGAGTCCTCCCTCCAAGACCAAAATAGGCCTCAAAAGGACCCTGCCCCCTGCCTCTGCCTTTTACGGATAGAATCCAACCTGGAATATTGTGGTTGCCTACCAACAGACACTGAGGGAATCTGTTGCTTAAAGCTTGATGAAGAGAGAGGCCGCAGCCAAATATTATGCCATAGAGTCCAACCTCCAAAGCAGCCGTTTTCTCCAGGGGAACTGAGCTCTGTTGTCTGGTATTCAGTTTTTCTGTGGGGAGGAGGTGAAGGAGGAGAAGAATAGTTGGATTTATACCCCGCCTTTTACGCAGAGTCTCAGAGTGGCTTACAATCTCCTTCCCTTCCTCTCCCCACAACAGATACCCTGTGAGGTAGGTGGGGCTAAGAGAGCTCTAAGAGAATTGTGACTGACCCAAGGTCACCCAGCTAGCTTACATGTGGAGGAGTGGGGAATCATACCCAGTTCTCTAGATTAGAGTCTGCTGCTCTTAAACCACTACACTAAACTGGCTCTCTAGAGGCTGGCAATCCTAGGCCTGGCAGCAGCCTCTGGGTGACTTGATAATTCTGTGGTGTTCCACCTGGAGATTGGCAACCTTAGTCCTGGCAGCAGCCTCTGGGTGACTTGATACCTTCCAACTTGTATGACTCAATTAGGCCTGGTTGCTTGTAGCTGTTCAAAAGCAGCCACCCTATTGAAGCTAGCATCTTAGAGTGCTTAGAGTAGGGTTTGGGAGACCCAGGTTTGAATCCCTAACTTGCTATGGAAGCTTGCTGGGTGATTTAGGGCCAGTCCCATACTTTCAGCTTAAACTACCTCACAGGGTTGTTGTGCAGATAAAAAGGAGGAGAGGAGAATAATGTGAGCTGCTTTGGTCCCCACTGTGGAAAAGGGTGGAATATAAATAAATAAATAATAAATATAGTCCAAGAAGGGAGGTAGACAAAAGGTAGATTGGTGAATGGCTGAGGAGAGAATGATGGTCAGATAAAGTTGGCTGTTGGGCGGGAAGGGGATAGTTTACCAACTCCGTGTTAGGAAATTCCTACAGATTTGGAGCCTGAGGAGAGGAGGGATCTCACAGAGGTACAATGCCATAGACTCCACCCCCAAAGCAGCTATTTCTTCCAGAAGAACTGGGTTGCCAATGCCAACCTCCAGTTGGAGGCTGGATATCACCTGGAATTACAATGATCTCCAGATGACAGAAATCAGTTCCTCTGCAGAAAATGGCTGCTTTGGAATGTGGACTCTATGGCATAATATCTGGCTGAGGCCTCACCCTTCTCCAAATCCTACTCTCCTCAGATTCTAGCACAAAATCTCCAGGAATATCCCAAACTGGAGCTGACAACCCTAAGGGAGAACTGATCTCTGGTTGGGAGATGTGTTGTGATTACAGGAGATCTCCAGGCCCCACCTGGAGGTTAGCAAACCTAAAAGGAGATAAGGAAGCAGGAAAAGGGGGAGAGGCTATGGGGGCTTTCAGGAAGGGGAAAGAGGAAATAGTGAGGGGGGAATGAGATGCATTTCACAAGTCCTTGCAGGTTCCCACTTGTGTTATATATTTATCACAGAAGCTCAGTAAAATGTATCCAAGAAACTGGGCCAAATGTTGTATATTACAGATAAGTCCATCTGTTCCCTTCATCATACATTATAAACTCCTCCATCCAAGGTGTCAACAAGAACTGAAGCATCATGGTGTTTAAGATGAATCCTGGATCTGGATCTAGGTGTTGTGGGAGGGGCCCAAGGCTTCCCTTCTGCTAAGGGAAAAATCTTCCAGTGGTAAAACTCTCCAGTCGCCTGGTCTCCCAACAGAAGATTCTTCACACAGGATCTATCCCTAACAAACACCCTTATGTTTACTACCACATGTGAACATTAGGGTGGTGCTTAATCCTTCCTTTGTCCACTGCATTTCTCCCACAATCCCTTCTCGTCAGGTACTCTCATCAAACTGCTTTTTCTTCCAACTGGGCTCTGAGATCTATTAGAGCAAATAATGCATTATTGTTGTATTAAATCTAGAGACATTTTCAGTAGAACCAAAAACCCATCATCTCAAACTGTGGGTAAGGTTAATTTAAGAGAACTAGCATTTGCAAAAAAAGATGATAAATAATATTAAAATATTCAGTTTTCCTGGGGGGGGGGGGGGGGGAGAAGCAGCTCCCCAAATTCATTTACTTGCAAATACAGCAAAAAATAAAGGGGGGATACAGTCATAATTTAAAAACAATGAGAACACTTACACTTATGAGCCTTGAGCCCTTCAAATGAAATGGGCCCATATTCATAATATTCATACTCCCAGGTGTAATCAGAATTAGATAAAGCATGCTGTGATGTTCTGTTGGCAACAAATCGATGTCCAGCCATCTCCAACCCTGTTACACATTTAAAAACATGAAAACAGATGTTAGCAACAAAAGCAATCCAACCCAAGTTTCCTTTCCATTTCTCTGTTTACTGTAGAGTGGACTTCTGCTCTGGGCTCTCATCTTTCTAGCAGAGGTCCTCCTTTCATGAAAGGTCAGCTTTCACCTACCCTTCCAGTCTACTGCTACGTGGCTGAGTCAGCCATTCACTAGGTGAACACATGACCAATCAAGAGCTGTCTGTGAGCTAGAAATCAGATGAGGATGACAAATATCCTGAAGGCACTGTTGACTCTTGACTTAGCGCCGGACGGAACAGGACCAGTTGTGGAACCTGACAGTAAGGAAGTGATTCTCTAATGTTCTGTAGTTCCCCCTCCTGGCATATAATGCAGGAATCTCACATCAGTTAATAGTGAACATGTTTATATTCTTACTAGGAATAAGGCCTGTTGTGGAAATAAATACAATAAGTTCTAGAAAGAGGCTCTGGGCGGGTGCCCCGGCCTTGGGCACTCAGTGTCAATTTGCTATGGCGACCTCAGTAGGGTATGACACCGAGACCACCATTTTCTCCAGAGGAACTGATCTCTGCTACCTGAAGAACAGTTGTAATTTTGAGTGATCTCCAGCCCTCACCTAGAGATTAGCCAGTAAAACAATAAATCACCGTGTACAATTAAACAATATTTGTTGGTTTTTATATGCAATGTTTAGAATTCAATTATTAACAAGATTACAACAATAACACTACAATATGTGATATAAAGCTTAGCAGTACATACAAAGTAAGACAGTACTAGTTACAGACAAATGACGGAGTTCTAGTACACTATCCGTTTGCGTGTCCTTCATCAGGTTTGTCATTCTGTAATTATTTCTTCATTAGAATGAAGTGCTGCAAGCCATATTTCAAAATGCTAGTTCTTATACAATTTTTGATGTATGCTACCGCGCTTAGATTCTGGTGACTGGGGAGCTCCTATAGCAAGCTCTAATGTGACTGGGTCTTCAGCATATAATAATTGGCTAAGCTTCCCTCATGGTAATAGTACTGTATTACTTTGTATGTACTGCTAAGCTTTATATCACATATTGTAGTGTTATTGTTGTAATCTTGTTAATAGTTGAATTCTAAACATTGCATATAAAAACTAACAAATATTGTTTAATTGTACATGGTGATTTATTGTTTTACTGGCTATTACACACCATGGTCCTGTGTGTTGTAAAACTCACCTAGAGATTGGCAACGATGGTTCCCCAGGAGGGAATGGCTGGTTTGGAGGGTGGTGTCTATGGCATTGCACCTGTCTGAGGTCCCACTCCTCCTCAAACCCCACCCTCTCCAAGCTCCTTCCATCAAATCTCCAGGAATTTCCCAACCTGGAGTTGGCAACCCTATCTCCTTCCCAGCCAAACATCAACTTACCTTTATCTGCCCCTCTGACTTCAGCTTCCCATCTCCTCCCCCCTCCCTTCTGGAGAGCAGTTGTAATTCTGAGTGATCTCCAGCCCCCACCTGGAGATTAGCAACAATGGTTCCCCAGAAGGGAATGGCTGGTTTGGAGAGTGGAGTCTATGGCTTTGTACCTGTCCGAGGTCCCACATCTCCTGAAACCTCACCCTCTCCAGGCTTCATCCCTCAAATCTCCAGGAATTTCCCACCTGGAGTTGGCAACCCTATCTCCTCCCCAGCCAATCATCAACCTACCGTTATCTGCCCCTCACTCTTCAGCTTCCCATCTCCAACCCCCTCCCTTCTGGAGAGCAGTTGTAATTCTGAGTGATCTCCAGCCCCCACCTGGAGATTGGCAACAATTGTTCCACAGAAGGGAATAGCTGGTTTGGAGGGTGGAGTCTATGGCTTTGTACCTGTCCGACACAGAGTCCACCATTTTCTCCAGTGGAACTGATCTCTGCCATCTGGAAAGCCATTGTAATTCTGAGTGATCTCTAACCCTCACCTGGAGATTGGCAACAATGGTTTTCCCCAACAGGCACTAAAGGGAAATGTATTTTACCTCAGAGCACATTTTACCTCAGAACAGCAACAGCAAACTGTTTAGAATGTTACAGGCAAAGGCCAATCAAGCCGCATATGCAAATGATCTCTGTGTTTCGAGGCAAAGGCCATTGAGGCCACATATGCAAATAACCTCTGTGTTCTGACTGCCTATGGGGGGGAGAGGAACAGCAAACTGATTAGAATGTTGGAGGCAAGACTCAAGCAATACAGCCAGTGGATAGGGACAGATTCTGAGTGACACACCAGGGCGCCAACCAATTCGGGAGCGTGTGGAATGTTCTGGAGAGTGCCACCACCAAAAGGCTTTTATATATAAGGAGAGTTTTTCCATATTCAGTACTTCTAAAGATACAAGGGACCCACAAGGACTTCCAGGAGGCATCTCATTTCCTCCTTCTCCACTATTTCCTCTTTCACTTCCCTAAAAGCCCCTACAACGTTTCCCCTTTTCCTGATTCCTTCTGACCTTCCTACCCACCAGCCAACCTACCTTTTATCTTCTCCTACCCCATCCTCACTTATGCCTCCTTCCCTACCCATGGCAGCCTTTCTCTGGGAAAAGTCTGGCTATGTTGTGCAGTGCTAGATGCTGAGCCAGGCCCAGTTGCCCAGTGGGAAACCCAAAAGGACTGGTTGGAAGTACCTCAATTACCCCTGTATCCCTTCCCTCACATTATTTCCTCTTTCCCTCTTCCTGGCAGGTCTCATATCCTCATCTTTCCTTGCTTTTCTCTCTCCTTCCCACTCACTCACCAACCTACCTTTTATCTGCCCTTCATCTTCAGCAGTATTTATTTACTGCATTTTCTCCACAATGTGGACCCAAAGCAGCTTATATAATTCTCTTCCATTTTATGTTCACAATAACCCTGTGAGGTAGGTTAGGAAGAGATTATGTGGCTGGCCCAAGGTCACCAAGTGAGCTTCGACAGCAGAGCGCTGATTTAAACCTCAATTTTCCTCATCCTAGTCTGAAACTCTAACCATGACACTATACCGACTTTTGTGGGGTGGCTGCTGTTGTACAGTAGTAAGTCACGAGTAGCCAGGCCTAGTTGTGTCATACATGTGTCATGGCTGCAAGTCACCCAGCAGTTGCTGGTAGGCCTGGCCCCATTGAGTGCTCCCTCAGAGGCCAAAAGCCCTGCCCCCCCTTTACTGACAGAAACCAAGGCTTCAATTGCCAATACTACAGTGGTTGCCTAGAAACAGCCACAAAGGGAATATGTTTCTTAAAGCTATAGGTGCTGCTTCTATTATGGGGTGGGGATCTTTCTGTAACCCTAGGACTTTTCTCAGGTTTGTACAAAGATCTGTCTTGTCTGTCCATGGCTCTAGTCTCTTGATTTAAGTATCCACAGATTTGGCCACACTGATATTATGACATTACTGACCAACATGTTGTATTACATGGCCATTTAGTACATTTTAGAGAAGCAAAACCCAAAGCAAGTTGTCACTGAGCCACCAAGCTCATCCTATGCTTCTCCTCCCTTCTTGCCTTAAGAGCCAGTTGTGAGAGAGTTAGGACCCACTTTAGGATCCTAGCACACAGTCTAAGAACACCTCTTTCAGGGCCAATATCCACTCAGAGATGTGGCACCTTTAATATGTTGTATGCACATTTGTTATCATCGTGATCCATTTCTATATATATATCAGTGTTCATGGGGAAGGACTGTAGCTCAGTGACAGAATGTATGTTTTGCATGCAGAAGGTCCCAGGTTCAGTTTCTGGCATCTCTGGTTAAAGGGTAATAACAGCAGGGAAAGTCCTTTTTCTGCCAGAGACTGGTTGCTAATACTGAGCTTGCTGACTCAATGGTCTGACTGTATACAGCAGCTTTGTACATGATATATAAAACCACTAAATGCCAGTTCAAGTACATTAATAGCTCTCCTGCAGCATCATAGCACTTTTCATTTTACAGAAATGAGAACTCACATGAAGATTATCCTCTGTAGGCTATTTGGTATTTTCTCCCCATACTGAACAATTGAGCGTCCCTGTTAGAGCGATAAACAGGAATATGCTGGCTCAGTATTCTAAAAAGAACCAAGGGAGGTTTCACATTGATAAAGTGCTTGTAATAAGTTCTGTATGGTTTTAACTTTAAAAAGACAACCCCATCAGCTTTAGAAGTATTCCATTGGCTCTTACACATATTTTTTTTGTTCTTTTTAAAGGCGATTATGCAAACTGTTTCATTTCCTTCAGCTCTTTTCCTTAGATATAAGAGGCAAAAGCATGTGTAGAATTCTCCCATTGAAATTAATGACATCTGAACCCACCTTGGGTCCTGGGATGCCTAGGAGAAAGGCAGATATATCAATTTTTTAAACAAATATGTATTAAAGAATTATTGAATAATGTTTTTAACCTTTGCATGAAGTGTGTTTACACGGTATTTAGCTTCTTTGTGGGGGCAATCCTTACCTTCCATTCTGAACTACAGTTTTCATATAGAAAGACAACAGTAGATTTGGATCTTTGCCATCCTACTCTAGACAACATATTCCCCCCCCCTCCATTTTTTGGTACTGAACACTCAGCATGATGAAAGTTCTAGGGAACTCAAAAGCTTGCACACTATTTTGCGGCACCCCGCCCCAGAAATGGGGTAAGCACCACTGGGTGGTACTTTTAGAGAATAAGCCATTTGTGCTAGGAGACACACGTTCAGGGTCTTGGTGAGAACATGGACACTTCTGTGAGGCCCCAGATACTTGTCTACCACCAGTGGTTAAGTCTCACTTTAAAAAGTGCTATGTCCATACAAGTTCTGGTGATGAAGAATGTGTACCTAGAAAGCTTCAGTTTTCCTCACCGGTGTGTGATGAGTTCTGAATTAGTGTGAATGATGGAGCAGGAGCCACAAATGTGCTGCCTAAAAGTGAGATTTTCCAGATAAAGGGAGAAGGGGAATGAAAAAAAGGAAGGAAAACTGGGGGAGGATAAAATGAAGGAAAGTCAGAATGGGGAATGGAACCACAAGCCCAGGTGCTTACCAGTGCAAATGATCCTCCAGTGGCTATGGGTTCTATTGCCTTTCATCTGAATGAGGGCAGCCAGTAACAAGCCCTGCCTTACAATGGTCCCACCCACTTTCTGAAAAACTCAGCAGGCCCCAGCAGAAGTACTGGTGGGCACCACGCTGCCCACAGGTGCCACACTGGGGGACCCTGGGCTAAACTCTTATCTTGGAAGTGAAGAAACTTGGGGCACCTTCTGGACCAACCATCATTCCTTCCTCTATCACAGAATATCACACTGGTCTAAGTTTCAGAATCTTTCCCTCTCCCATGACTTCATTGGAAACATTTATTCCATCTTAGCTGTTTCCAGTTCTGGGCCACAAATGAATTTCTACATCATGTCCATCCTTCTTTCTTTGTTGCTTTGAAACATAAACGTGCAAAACAGCTATAGACTCTTGAGAAAAGCAATTCTGTTTAGTGATCATTTCATGTTCATTCTAGCATGAACAGTGTTTGTTTGTTTTTTAATCTGACAGACTGTTTGAATGCTGTTTCCCAAGTGGTATAGGCTTGCCAAGTCCCCCCAGGGGGCGGGGAAACCCCCGCCCCAGAGGCCCGTTCCCCGCCGCTGGCGGATCGGGCCCCGGGGGGAACTCCACCCCGACGTGCACGTCACCCGGAAGTGACACGGGCACGGTGGGCACGCTGCGGGCGAGGCCACGGTCATCCGAGGGAAAACTCTCCAGCTGCCAGCCGGGAGTCCCCCACTGCGGCTGAATTCACACTTGGCAACCCTAAAGTGGTAAGATGATCCGAGGCAGAGCAGCCTAGGTTTGGTTTCCTTTGAATTAAAAGAAAATTGGAGCCTTGTGGCATTTTTGTAATGCTTGTTTTGTTTATAAATGTACAACTAGAACACAAGTGGAGGCAAAGAGGCACGCGGAACAAGGCCGCAGATCCCCTACCTGACATCAGTTTCGTCAACAGCAAGACAGGGATTCTATATCTCAAGGTGCTTTTCCTTCAACCAACTCACAGCTTGTCCCTTCTTCTCTCATCCCAACTCTGTGCTAATTCATACTTACAAAGTCCACGTGGAGGACAGGTGGTTGTTTCAAGGACTTTTAGCCAGGAAGGTGCCTGGGGTGCCATGCTGAAAAATGGGGCACCTTGGCGTGAATCTGACTGGGCCCACAGCCTGTGAGGACAAGAAGCTCCAGCCATCAATTTTCAAAGAGCAGCACACCAGATTATATTGGTCAGGACAGTTTTCTCCCCAAGGGACTGAGGCAAGTCCTAGTGTGTCTGCCCAAATATGACAGTCCTCGCGGCGCAGCCGCCGTTTGCCCCGACACAAACATGTCAATTTCACACCCGAAGCTGCGCGTCTGCATCTTGACTCGCGGCTTCGCCCAATTTCCTCCGCAGTTTCGTGATCCTGGTTTTTGAGGATCACGAAACTGCAGAGGAAATTAGGCAAAGCCGCAGGTCAAATGCAGCCCCGCAGCCTCAGGTGTGAAATTGACAAATAGTGTCAGGGCAAACGGCGGCTGCGCCGCGAGGCAGCTCTAGTGCGAAATCGCCCTATGCCTAAGCATAGCAGACCTTTTGCAAACCTACTTCATGTTATCAGACAAAGTGAAGCTCAAATACACAAATGCTTAATTCTCAAGTAGCTTTGTTAAGATTTAAGGATATTGAAGCACAAAATGATTATGCAGCCCTGCCTTCCTATTATAAGAGATTAAAGATGGGACCAGGTTTAAATGCCGCATCTTACCTTGGACTCATAAAAAACCCTAACTATAGATGGGCATTTACTAAAGCAGGGCTCAATGTTTTACCCTCAGCAGTACTTTATGGTAGATATACCCGGACCCCCACGCATCAGAGAATTTGCTCCTGTTTGTTAGAACAGGTGGAGTCGGCCTCCCATATAATACTTCATTGCCCTCTGTATGATGAAGAGAGACAGCAGTTGCTGACACCCCTTCTCTCACGTTTTAAACCCTTGGCTCATTATCTTACATATGACGAGGATTGTTTGTTGAAGTTTTTATTGGCTGATACTTATGATTCTGTCACACGCAATATTGCTAAATATTGTTACCTGGTAATCAAAAAGCGCAGAATGTATTATAACTCGAGCCATTAATGACGGAATTGATCGGTTTGGTATTTTAGTAATTAAGGTTGTAAGGATTCTATGTTGTAGACTCTGCGTTGTTCTATCTCGGTTTATTTTGCTGGTCTTATGACTGTTCTTAATAAATTTGACTTTGACTTTGACAAGTAGCTTTTTTATGTTACCAAGCTTAACTTTTTTTTCTTTTTCTTTTTGCTGCAGTGGACTATCACTGCTCACCATGCTTGCCTACTATTATCATGGCTTGTTCTAATTTCTACCAAAATTCAGCTCCATTCTCAGTAAGCAGACAGCTATTTCACAATACAATGCACTCAACTCTTTCAGGCTCTAATTGGTGGTGCTGGAGGAGATCATTTGATTATGCAAAATAGCGGCCGACAAGTATGAATGCAGTATTGGGAGGGGGGATTCTAAAAGTCTGTTATGCCTGAAAGCTCTGTCAATTAAAACCCTGCATGACTAAGAGAAAGAAATGACCAAGCGTCCTTGCCTTAGGTTGGCATTCTGACAATCAGGAGCCCTGTTCACTTGTTGCTCGGAACGCAAGAACATCCTGCACTGTACACGTGTAGGCCTACTTGTAAGAGCCAAAGTGCGTTCACTTTACAACTGAAATGGGAGACCAGAACATGGATTAATGTGCAGTTTCAATCATACATTTAGCTGTACAATGTCACTTGCAATTACTGTTGCTGCTGCCTCCTGCAATAGGAAGGACGGCCAAGAGCCATGGTTGAGGACCAGTGGAACATCGCTGCTGCGGCCCTCTTTGAGGTGGGTTCTTTGGCATCCGGGGGATTCCAGCTTCGACCCAGACACCAGGATGGGTGGCAGAGGTATTACCACGTGTGCTCCTCTTTGTGTGAATCCTTAGATGCATGTGAACTCTCTAACTTGGGTTCAGGACACTTACCCAGAACGAGACTATGGTTGCCAGGTCACTTACGTTTAGACTAGGGTTGCCAGTTCACTTACCTATTGCAGCAGGGGGGGAGAAGCTCCCAGTCTGGGACATTCGTGAACGCGTGCGCACCACGATAACGTCACCCAGAAATGACATCATCACGCTAGGCACGTCGCCAGTGGACACTCTAGCATTCGGCTTGAAAACTCTATGATACTATAGAGTTTTCAGGCCAAATGCTAGAGCGTCCCCCTGGCTATGTGCCCAGCACGATGATGTCACCTCTGGGTGATGTCATCAGCCGGATCCAGGCACTTTGGGAGCAGGGGTCTCCCCGCCAGCCAGATCCAGGCCAGCGGGTCGGTGGTCCCTTGATCGGGCAAGACCCCGCCTCCACCCCCCTAGGGACCTGGCAGCCCTAGCTTAGACTAAAGATGGGGCCAACACAAGCACAAATTTTCTGTAGTTTCTCCATCTGACTTTAGCTGCTCTGCCACAGATGGGAAACATGCCACCTGCCCTGGACGCAGTTTGGTGCTGAGACAATGTTCTCTTTTTAGGGCCCAAGAATCATTACTGCAGAGGTAGCAAAGCCAACTGTGATACATTTAAATAATTCAGTTATCAGAAGCAAATAGTAAGAAACTTAATAATTAACTTTGTAAATAAAAAAATGTCCCAGAACATTCCACAATATTCACAATGATGGCCCACACTTCTTTGGAGCAAAACTTCAATACTGTGTCCTCTGCAGGTAGCTTTGTTTTACCATTAAATTTATCATTTAACTTTTGTGTAGCTTATTAAGAGCAAGTAAAATATGCAAATTATCCACATACACAGTCCCTAGGGTGGAACCAATCATCCACTTCTCTATATGTTGTTATGCTTGCTACCTGCAACTAAATTAAATTTGCAAAGTTTATTAAGCTCCAGTGCTTCCAAATATAAATCAAAACATAAGAGTCCCCCAATACAATATTACCGGGAAATAAGACAAAAAACTGTGCTGTTTGAGTATAGTGACACTAATAGCACAAAAAGGTTCCAAACATATTATGAACTGAGCTTGAGGCAGCTCTTTCTCAAAACAGTGATTTCTTTTATTCAGCTCCGAACACAACAACCAACCCAGCAACACACCCCACTTATATACGGTAAAGAGCAGTCAAAACCACACCTCCTAAAACAGTAATAACAAATCATAATAAACACTACAGAATACCTTATTTGCATTTCCTGCTTCACTCTAGTCTTCCCTAATTGGTCTGCCAATTTAAGTGGCCAATCAGAGCAGGTGCTACATAATCATAGCAAGCAACAAATACCTCTTCATATTGAGAACCAATAACAGTAATTCCCTCCAAAACTATGTCATCTCCTGATTGGCCTGCTACACTCTAACAGCCAACCAAAAGGAAGATCTCAGGATCCTTGCAGATTATGAAGCTTGGCACAAAGCTCAGGCACAGTAACAATACATAACAAAACAGAAAGGAAAAAAATATTTAAAGATCAGAATTGAAGCCACAGTCAGCTTTTCTCACTGAGACTCAACTGATTACAAAAATAATTGAAAATGCAATAAAAGCAGTATACAACATATGTAAAGAATGCAATGTTGGCTTAGATCCATCAGAGCATTTCCACAGACAGAAAGATTTTCATCTTCAGAGAGCAACTTTCTTGATTCTCCCATCTCAAAATGTCCCCCTTGTATTTTCCCAGGGCTTTGTGGTTGGAAATCCTTCCATTTGTTCAAGTTATAATGAGAGAGCATGAGCAGAGAGTTGCACTCATAACGAAGGCTACCAAGTAATGATGCCAATGCCCCAAAAGCGCTAAGGTTCTTTGACTTGAGTGGCTATCCGATAAACCACACAGTAAAACAATTATCCAGGCAATAAAGGGTAACAAAAGAATTTATTCAAATAAAGGAACATCTCACAGCTAAAAATTCAGTGTGGATGTTTAATGTGTTACAGCCGGGAGCTTGCTTATATGCTCTTCTTTCTCTTCCTCCTCATCATTGACATCATTTAGACATGCCCAATTCAGATTTCTTTGTCTAAAAGTCCATCAATCACATATTTGACACACAGGATGTTACTTGGCCGCATCTCAACTCCTACAATGCAGGTGCTTGTCTCATTATGTTGATTTATATTTCTGTTTACTTCTTTTGGCTGTCTTCCTAGACTCCTTTCACCTTTGAATGAACCCTCAGGCTAAGTTCATTTTTAGTACAAAACTTAGATGTTTTCATTACAAAAATGGTTCTTTTACATTAATACATGCATATAAAAGTATAACAATATTCTTAAAGCAAATTATAAGCTTAAAGGTATACAAAATATAAAAATATATATCATTTTAATGACTTTCTAAAGAATTAAACCCTTCACATGTATTCTTTTAGTGTTTCAAAGTAGTCTATGGCATAAAGCTCTTGTAGATACACTGAATCAATCTATCAGTTTTTATTTTAATCCATCAGAATATTTTGGTAATTTTATAAAACTTCTTTTGTCTAAATTAAACTTTTAATTTGTAAAATACACCACCTTTAGCCCGCAGGGGCCCTCCTTTTGTATAATATAAATGTTGTATTTCTTTTTTAAAAAATTGGCTTCTAGTGTCTATGATTTAAGATCCACCTGAACGTTTTAATGAACAGGTGTACATGACTGATTATTTTGTTTTCTTAAACCTTTTGGAATATCTCCCAACTTTCTGCTTGATAATTTCAAACACAATTCCTTAAAACTTAACTAGTTCTCTTTTTCAATAAACATTCAAAAACGTTTTATTCATAAGCCTTCATTCTCATTTATAAACATTCAGAGATATTTACTCTTTTAACAATTATTCTTTGCTATACACCCTTAAAACTTAGATCTATTTTGCATGGAAAATACAATTGAACTTTATTAATTTTGACATCCTTGAACTTAGCTTGTGAATCCTTGCCAGGTCAGTTTTACGTGTATAAAAACATCTTGACCAATTAGTCTCTAGTTCCTGTGGAATAAAGGATGGAACTATAAATCTCTACCACTGGCAGTGGTGCATTCCAATTAAAATTCCTTTCACTGGCACAGTGTTTCAGTTCACTTAAGTAAAGCTTTTTCAAACGAACAAAGTCTTCTATGTTAAAATAGGCTGGAAAAAGGCAAACATATATATAAATATTGCTTATAGATTCCAATAGTTCAATATTGATATGTTAAAACACTCCAAGCTTATTTAGAATTACTTTAAAAATCGGAAGCTGAAACAAACTCCTGAACCCATTCTTTGAAGTAAAGAGGCTCTCATAAATCTTCACCTATGATGGGTCCTAAATGAAAATTGGCTAAGTTAATGGGGCAGAAACACCTGCAGTTAAGAGAAAAACTACTTTGCCTTTTCTTTGAAGCAAGGGCTGGAACATGTCAATTAAGTTTGATTTAAAACACCTGTGTTCTTTACAATTGTGCTTAGTGATATAAAGTGTTCATTAATTCTCCAGGAGAGACCCAAAGGATTTCTTCCAAAGGTTTCCTAGAAATCAACAATAATCAATAGAAAATCATTTGAACCCTGGGTATCCCCTACAGTAATAAAGTGACCATTTGGATCTGTAATTATTTGCCAAACCTAAAAAGAAACATGCTTGTGTATCAATTTTGCATAATCTTTAGATCGATTCTGTTCCTTAGAACCCTTTCCCCTAGGAACACAGTTCCTGTTACCATAGTTCCATGTATACATCTATATACCTATTTCCAAAGTGTGGCACCTATCTGTGGTACCTAAATCCACAGAGCAGGGCCACACTTACCCAAAACAGAGTTTTCTGCAAACTTGGGGACCCTCGGGGTTTGCAGAAAAATCTGAAATCTTTAAAAAAAACAACAACACCCCAGTTGGATTTAAATTCTCCCCAAAGTAAAGAGCAAGCACAGAGAATGCTCTTTCCTTCCTACCTCAGCATGGTGGAGCCCAGGAGCCATGGCAGTTCCAGTGATGGCGGCAGTGGCAAAGCAGCCCAGGGGGCATGACAGGCCTGGTTATGGTGGAGAGGGTGACAAATCAGCACAGGAGCTGTGGCTGACCCAGTGACAGCAGCAGCAAAGCAGCCCAGGGGCCACGGTGGGTCAGGCAGCGGCAACTGCCGGAGAGCTCAGGGGCCACAGTGGGCCTAGTAGCAGTGGTGAAGCAGCCCAGAAACTGCATCAGTCCAGGCAGTGGCTGCCAAGGAGCCCAGGGCCCACACCAGGCTGGGCCAGGAAGTGGCAGCCAGACAGCCCAGGAGTGCGCCAGGCCCAGTGACAGCTGCAGGAGAGCATGGGGGCCACATCAGGCCCAGCAAGAAAGTGGAGGGAGATGGGATTCCCACCTCATGAGTCTTGTGGGGCCCCCACTTGTCCTAACTATTTTACTTGTCTATTTACTATCTATTTTTTAACAGAACCACAGTCAATAAATTCACTAAATGAACTTTCTGATCTAAGTTTTGTTTGACTTCAGACCTGACTTTAATAAACTGATGCTAAAGCAGGGTGTCTTATTGTGCCGTTAAAGGTAAAGGTAAAGGTTCCCTTGCTCGAAAGCCAGTCGAATCTGACTCTAGGGTTGCGGTGCTCATCTCCGTTTCAAAGCTGAAGAGCCAGCGCTGTCCGAAGACGTTTCCATGGTCATGTGGCCGGCATGACTAAACACCAACGCGCACAGAACGCTGTTACCTTCCCACCGCAAGTGGTACCTATTTATCTACTTGCAATTTCTTGCTTTCGAACTGCTAGGTTGGCAGGAACCGGAACTAGAGATGGGAGCTCACTCCATCATGCGGCACCCGGGTCTTGAACTGCTGAACTACTGACCTTCCACAGCCTGCAGTTCAGCGTCTTAACCACTTGAGCCACCACAGCTCCACATTGTGCCGTTACTCAGTTATTAATCCTTAAGGTAATCAGTTCTTTTCTGCATGCACCCATATCCTGAGTGGTCACTATTCTTCATTCTGCTAATTTTCTCTTTCAGCAGACTGAGTGTCTGGAAGTATTTCTTTCTCTTTTTCAACTGACACTTCCTGTTGCTCCCCAAGTTGTTCAGGCTTTTTTGTATATGTTATGTCATAGTTGTTTTCTGTTTCTATGAATCACCTGCCCTTCTTGTCTAATGACTTCATATGATCCAGATACTACTTCTGCTTTCAATGTTCCTTTCATCCATAGCTTGTGATTCAGTCCTTCTACTTAGATTCTAACAGTTGTGCCAGGAGTCACAGGTGGTAAGTCTTTGATTATTAAAATATTCTTGTCATCTCTGATGGTGAATCATTTCTCCTCTGCAGTGTCTTCCACTTGCTGACTGAAGGAGATCTCCTCTCATAGTCAGCAGAGCTTTTGTCCTCTGGCCTTATTAATGCTTGTGGTGGACTAGTCAGACAGCCCTGTGAAGGAGTATTTCTTTGTGCCAAGAACACTAGCTATGGGTCAGTACCTGTAATAATTGCCTTTAATAGCAACTTTTTGGCAGTTTTCACTGCCAATTCCACCCTACCATTACTTTGTGGATAAACTGGAGAAGTGTAGTGGTCAAACTCCCACTTTGTTCCAAACAGTATAAAGTCTTCTAGGAAAAACTGAGGTCCATTATTGGAAAATAGTATGTCTGGAATGCCATATCTTGCAAAGTGGGCCTTCAGTTTATCAATATCTGTTTTACTTTTAGTGTTTAACAAGGCATCCGTTTCCCAAAAGTTGGAGTAATAATCTACAGAAACCAAGTACTCCTGTTCCCTAAAAGTAAATAACTCCAATCTTTCCCCTTGGTCTGGTGGGCACCTCATGGGGCAGGACAGTCTCCTGTTGTTGATTGCCACAGAATTGACACATATTACATCCTGCTCTCAAAGATCATAGATGTAAATTCATGCCTGGCCAATAACAACACACCCTTCTAAGCCAACTTTCAATGCCCTGGTGAGAAGCATTTTTTTTTTTTGCAAGATCTCCTTATGAAAGGAAGCTGGTACAACTGCTCTCTGCCCTCAGAAAATGATTCAATTTACAGCTCAGCTCATCTTTGAGCTGAAAGTATGCCTTCATTACTGCTGGTACCTAACATCTGTCTTCAGGCCAACTTTTTAGTATTGTTGTGTCAGGGGGCGACTCCCAACCCCGCTCCCCTGTCTGCCATCTATACAAAGATCAGTTAAGATGTTATCTCTCTTACTTTTAGCATAGATGACAATGAGGGAGAATCCTGGGAGGGGTCAGAGCTCACCCCAAAGACTGCAAGATTACTCTGCTTTCATCCGGTATCTAGCACATATGGCATCAAAACAGTCCTACTGGGACAACCCGGGTATAATCTTTTACAGCCCATTGTAAAACTTGGCGATTGAACATACTGTTGGGCAAGCAGATTTTCACAGCGATCACTGTGCCCTTCAAAATGACAAGACTATTTTACTTGCATATTAGGTGTTCTTGCACTGCACCTTGCCTCTGTCCCTCCCTTTTCTCTCAGCCTACTTAAGGGGACTACTGCCACTGGATCAGTAGATGGATTTACATCTCCCAGTCTGCGTAACAATCAGCACACTGAATTTCTCCCCCCATTCTGGTGTCTTAAGCAAATGGTTAACTTCTTGCACCCTCTGTTTACAATCCAGTGGTGTAAAACTGCCTGTTGCTTGTTCTCTGCAAGTGGCACCCTCATATCTCAAAGGGTATTCACTTTGAGTTCCAGAGGGAAAAAAGTTATCTCTTCGAATTCCAAGCCGCGGGCTACTTCCCTCCACACTCTGCTCCTCCTCCCCTCGACTAACTGAGGATGAAACATTGGCGGAATCGGCACTGCAGTCCCTCATTTGCTTCTGAGTTAACTCTTCCTATTCTAAAACAGCTGCTGTTCCAACTTCTACAGCCTGATCTTGAATCTCCAGATGCTCCCAACGACTTCTCAGCACCCCAGTTTATTTGTTCATAATTTGTACACTGATGGGGATGCTCTCTGGATAAACTAGCTAGTTGATCTCTACTGCAAAACACCTTATCTTCTGCCTTCTAAACTCTGAGGATTAGATTGCAGGTGTGTTTTAAAACAGCTATCTGCTGGGGAACCTTCTAATGCTGTTTGCAAAAACTTTGTTCTAGGGCAAGGTATGGGTACTTGCTGATGGCCAAATTGCTCTTCAACTCTCCCTCGCCCCATTTCAACATTATATCTAGCCTGCATTGGATTTACATAATGTTATATCCTTGCCATTTTGATACCCTAACACCTCCCATGAAAATCCTTTCTTTAGCAGGCTGTTCAAAATCTGGGGCTTCACTCTGCTCCTCAATGTCTCTTACTGGCCAACCCCCCCATCACATTTTTACTCACAAACTGAGGCTGCAGAGCTTCCATCAAAACAACTTTTGAAACCAAAGTAGGCACATTACCCTCTTCCCAGTCTTCTTCAACCTCAACATTCCGTAGCGAGGCTAGACCTTGGGGTTGACTGTCAATCCTTTGCATTCTCAGTTGCTGTGGCTTTGTCCTCGTGAACTCTTGTATGCTGCTACTCCTCTGCTCTTATTGTGACACTTCAGCTGAAGGTGAGAGCCAGTGCCTAAATGTCAGTGCTGATGTGCCCTGTTGGACTTCTTCCTGATGTTGTCCTGAAGACCAGGTTGACTGCTCCACCTCAAGTTCAGGAGTTCTCAACTTGGCCCGTCTGTTGCCTTGATCTTGTGTCAGATATGTCTGCAGCAGGGCCATTTGCTGAGCGTTCTGTCCCAATATCTGCATCGTCAAGGTGCAGAGGTGCTGAATCAGTTCCTGCCCAACTAGTGGGGCTTTTGTCTGATTCTGATGGACGGACAAAATTGCCCCTCCTGCTACTCCATCCTGTGCTGTTGCATGAGGCATGGAGCACGAGGTACTTCTATTAAGCAGCTGGTTATCGTCCAGCACTGATAAGTGCCTTAAAGGAGAATACTCCAACAAACCTCCCGTATGTAGTTGGCCTTGCCAGGGAACATCCTCTAACCACTGAGCTTCTATGAAACAGGATGTAGTTTTAAATTCTTTTATTAAATGGTTATTTTTTTTGTGCCTTGAGTTACATGTTGAGTGCTTGCATTCCTCCCTCTGGATATGGACCCAATTCTGACATGGTGGCAGCGGTTTTAAAGGGGATTTGAGAATGTAATTTTGTAGCACCAGCAGTATTCTGATAAGGCCGTTTGCTTATGAAAATACAGCAATTAAATCAAGCATTTGTTTTGTCTGGCTGAGAAGGAATGAGACAACTGTTTTGGAGTTGACATGATGAATGAGCTGAGTGCCTTTGGAGGTTCTGCAAAGCCTACTAAAAGTTTATGTTTATCTTCAGGAGAAGTTTTAGCAACTGTTGATATGAATGCTGTGGACTGTAACAAGTTTGAGGCCATAAGCTTAACCCAAAAAGAAGCTCTGTGTTCAGGAAATGATTCTTTCTGGCACACCCAAGTACAGACTGAAAGTCTGCTAGAGTGCTTCCCTCTACAGGCTGCTTCAGTGCAGGAGAGTAGCCAGACAGCTGACAGAAGTATACCACCTTTAAGTCCCCATGCAACTGCCCAGGATGGAGTAAGGGTAGGGGCAGATTCAGGGGACCAGCAAAACCAACTGGGAGGTTCATCAGCTGAGCTGGACTCGGTTCAACAACTTTGCACTTTGATGGCACAAGTACTGAGACAGAATGCTAAGCACATGGCATTATTACAGATGCACCTGACCAGAGATGAAGGTGACAGGTGGGCCAAAGTGAGGTTCCCTGAATTTAAAGATGGGAAGGATGTTGGATCCTACTTTCATCTTTTTGAGGCCACAGCTCATGATGTTGGACTCCCTCAGGATCAGTTTATGGACGTGTTGCAACGCTGCTTGCATGGGCAGATGGCAGAGTTGTTGGCCCAATTAATGCCAAGCCAGGCTAGAGACTACAGTTATTTTAAGAACCTAGCCCTACAGCAGTTTGGCCTATCAACAGAGCAATTTAGGAGGGAGTTCAGAGCAGCCATGCCTAAAATAAAAGAGACTTATACCTCATTTGCCAGCAGACGGCAAAGAATGGCCAATAAATGGGTAGAATCAACAAATGTTCATATTAGAGCTGATTCTAAAAGATCAGATCTATCAGTCTATTCCAGCGGAATAGTTCAGACACCTCGGTCAGTAATACAACTGGCCCAGTTATTGGATGAAATTGCCATTGACAGCCAAGAGGTTTCAGTTAAGCCCCCAGCTTCTATAACATGGCAGTTGCTGACCACCCTATATCACTTCCCAGGAATGTCAGAGATTGGGATTTCCAGCAAAAACCAATCCCCCCTCCCAGACAACACTTTCCATGCTTGCCAGCAGGGAAGGGAAAAAGGAATGGGAGATGGCAGACTACAAGGCAGAAGGAACTGGTTTGTCATCATTGTAAATGCCTGGGGCATGTTCGATCTTGTTGCCCTCAGCTGCAAGTGAAGACGGAGGAAATTTAGCCAATGGTTTAAGTGATTTCAAGTGGCTTGCAGGAATTAATACCTCAACAAGAGCAGGTGTCTGAGGGAGATGGGGACTGTGAAGTGGAGCTGAAGAAAGAACTTACCCCAGATATAATTGTTTCTCCTCAGGAGACAATATACCCTCATTGTATGCGTAATGGTGTTCCTAGGGGAGGGAACTGGTCGGCTCAGGCAATCCAAGCTGAGACGAAACAGAGTGGGGCTCTGGCCCCCAGATGGGTAGAAGAAAAAGAAATCTTCATTGGAAGGATCCAGTTAGCTAACCTTCCAAAGCATAGTATCTCTCAGTATATTTCCCAGGAACAGGCAGATTGGGGTGAGAAAAAGAGACTAGTATACGTTAGGCTGGAAGATCAGCTGATGGTTCCTGCCCTGGCTGATTCAGGAGCTGATTTGTCATCCATTTCTGAGGATCTTTTTTTCACCTTGGGTTTGAAAACTGATGGCAAAGTGGATATTTTTACTTATAACAGACAAGCCCAAGAGCAACCAGTAACTTGGACTACTGTAGCAATTACAGGGTGGGTTGGGACAGTTACCACTGCTTGTGCATCAAGCAAGTGATCCGCAATTTCTGCTGGGAATTGACATTGTTTAAAATGACCAAGGAAAAGGAAAAAAGAGTGCAGCAATAGCCAGTTCTCACACGGAGCAGAACAAGGGCCATTTCTGCCACTCCTAGTGAGGATAGTGAAAGCACTCCCTCGGCCAGTTTATTATCTTTTCCCATAGAACAACAAGAGAAACTGGAATTAGTGGGCAGTGGGGGTGTAGCCCAGATGAGACAGAATGAACGTGAACTCTTTCCTGCCCATGGAATTGCAGCTGAAACAACTCTTGATTTTTCATCTTAGGCTTTTATAGATCAACTGCAAAGCTGCCTCGCTTTGCAAGAGTGTAGCGAAAGGGCAGAGGAAGGAAAGGCAAAATCTTGAAGGCTTAAAGCCCACCTCAAGACTCTTGAATTATTCTCCTTCATCCTATGTATAAATGTCAGAGGGTTGTGATCTGTTTCCAAGTGGAAATGTATCCCCCTCAAATATGTTTTGAGCATGTTCAAGCCCCAAACCAGTGCTAACGATTCATGTTCTATCACACTATATCTTTTTCCCCTCGGTAACATCTTACGACTTAGATAGACCACTGGGTGTAAACACCTACTATGGTCTCTTTGCATCAACACTACACCCAATTCATTTTTAGATGCATCCCACTATTTATTTATTTTTATTTATCATTCGATTTATATACCGCCCTAAACCCCCCCCCATGGGGGTCTCTGGGCGGTTTACAGTTTATAGTGCTAGTCACTTTGTAATTCCCTAACTATGGGCACATTCTCAGGGGTTGGGTCAGCCTACCTAGCACCCCGGTGGTGGCGGCTCTCCCTTCTGGCCTCCGGCTTCCTCGGCTCTCAGCTGTCTTCCTTCGGTCAGCAGGACGTCTCTCTCGTGGCACTTCTCCGGCGAGGCAGCTTTCTTGGCATGTTGATTCGTCTCTCCCGGCCTCGGCTCTGTCCAGTAGGCTCTGCCACGCCGGGAGATGACGTCTTCCGCGACTTCTGCTGCTAGCGACGGCCGCTTTCTGCTGTATCTCTGCAGGCCACCAGGGATCACTCTACTGGCTACGTCGTTGCGCCACGCCACCTCGTCTCTGCTGCCAGGATTCCACCATCGCCGTTGCCGCCATCATCGCTGTTCCTTCGCCACCGCCGCACACCACACTCCTCAGGACGAGGGGGTGCCCCCTACCCTACTAAGGGTAGGTCCCCATTTATCTACTCGCCCTTTAATGGGCTTTTGAACCGCTGGGTGGGCGGGAGCTGGGACGTAGGCCGGGAGCTCACTCCGGCCACGGTGGGGCTCGAACAGATGTTCGGCCAGATGTTAAAGCAGGTTGCATTTACAATTGCATTAGCCATATAGTGGGACCTTTTGTAATGTGATTCCACGAAGCTGAATGCTGAGAAAACGAGACTAAAACAGCACAAGGTAGCATATATAGGACCTATCCACACAGTGGAAGGACTAAAGGCAAACCCTCATAGGACTGAAGCTGCCCAAAATATGCCAGTCCCAGAAAATGTGAAAGGAGTATAGCGCATTATTGGAATGACAAGTTTTGTAGCCAAATTCTGTCCTCATTTGGCTACAGTCCTGGAATTCATGAGACAACCTATGAAGCAGGATATAGCATTTGACTAGGGTGTCAAGCAGCAGCAGGCTTTTGATTTAGTGAAACAACTGATTACTAATGCACCGATCTGACAATATTACCTTCCAGGGTAGGGTTGCCAGCCTCCAGGTTGGGCCTGGAGATCTCCCACTTTTACCGTTGATCCCCAGCTGACAGAGATCAGCTCCCCTGGAGAAAATGGCTGCTTTGAAGGGTGGACTCTAGAGTACTGTACCATGCTGAGGCCCCTCCCCTCCCAAGACCCCACCCTCTCCCAGATCCACCCCCAAAGTCTCCAGGTATTTTCCAACCCAGACCTGGCAACCCTATCCCAGAGCAACCATTAATTCTTTCCTGCTCATCGGCCATTTCCCCAGCAGCATTGTCACATAAACTGCAGTAAGTATAATGGCTCTTTTCCTTTGTGACTCATAAGTGAAAACCTATGTCTGCATGGGCTCAGAGTAATGGCCAAGGTGTCATCACTACTACTACTAGTAGTAGTAATTTATTGTGTTGACCATAGGTCATAACAATACAAAAAATGCATAAAATCCCACATGCTAAAACTCCAAGGTAAATACAAATTAAATTAATATCCAACAAACTCATATAAATGCAGAGCCAAATTAAGTCGTGGTCATTTCCATACAGTTCGATCTAATCGATCTAGCCACCAATGCAAACAAAGCGACTCTGTTAGAAACATACAGATCTTTATCTACAAGCAAAAATATAACTTTTTCCATATCTGAAGCTCCTTCCTGCAGAGATAAGATACTAGTGATACATTTATTTCGAGGGGGCAAAAGAAGAGGGCATCTCAAAATGTAATGGGTCAAATCATCTACTTCTCCAGTGCCACACATACAAAGTCGTAAGGGGGCAGGGACCCTTAGAAATCGGCTGGTGCAAACCATAGAGCACATAGCTTGAAATCTTAAGTTGGTAAAGGGCAACCTTAATTTCATTGTTGTTAAAATCTTTAGGTAAGATGACCTGGTATGGTCTTTTTAAAATAATTTAAAGAAAGGGGCCACTCTACATTGACTGATTGCATTACTATCTAATTTCCCATCCATGTTAAATACCCATTTTCTCAACTCCCGCCTTGAACTGTTAGCTGTTAACAGATCATTTGGGATAATGTACTTTGATTGTATAAGGCCCACATGTTCCTTGTAGGTCTCGACAAGTTTTAGGAGAGAGTTAAAACATTTGCTTCCAAATGAATCCTGAGAACGTTCTAGGCCTTACTTCCAATAAGACAGGACTCTAAGATTAGCCCTGGCTTTCAAAGTTGGTACCAGTCTATAAGAAGGGAGATAGGAAGGACCCTCATAACTTTAGGCCAATTAGTCTGTTGTCCATTGCATCTAAAGTATATAGTAAATATCTAAAAAATAAACTGGAGGATTGTGTCATTGAGAATAACCTGATTCACCCCCTGCAGATAGGGTTAAAAAAACACCACTCTACAATTGAACACTGTCAAACTTTATATTACTTGGAAACAGCTGCAATCAGAGGCCCAACAAAAGCTTTATACGTGGCCTTTATCGACCTGGCCTCGCCTTTGATTCCCTGAATAGGGATAGATTATGGCTAAAATTGACAAATCTTAACATTGATCCCAGGTTGATTTTTTTGATGAGACAACAGCATTGCAACACTACTGTCAAGGTTAAAGTTGGAAAGGAAGGCGTTTTAACAGATAATATACCTGTGCAGAAGGGGGTAAAGCAAGGGTGTATATTGGCTCTTACCTTGTTTAATTTGTATCTAAATGATATAGTTAATAGACTTGAGGGCACAGAATTTATGCCTCCAGCAATAGGGCAGTCCAAAGTACCAATATTGCTATATGCAGATGACATGGTGTTACTGTCATTGACTAAAATTGGTCTGAGAAGGATTTTGAATAAACTGGGCGAGTATTGTAATGAAGAGGGCCTCCATATAAACTATGTTAAGTCCAAGGTGATGGTCTTTAGTAAACGACCTAGGAATTCAGTGTGGAGAATCTTAGGGGTACAGATTGAACTGTGTCGTACATCTAAATACCTAGGAATAACATTCTCAGAAACCCTCTCATGGCGACCACACCTATTATCATTAAAGACCTCCTCCACAAAGATAGTGGGGGCAATAGTGAAATTTTTCTTTTCAAGGGTGGTGGCATGGTTGACCCTGTGATCAAGTTGTTTGACAGCAAGGTGATCCCCAGCTTACTATATGGGATTGAAATATGGGGCTGGGGAGAGCAGATTCTGGGTCATCACTACTAGTCTTTCCTCTACCAGTCTTATTCGGTCTGGATGGAGCTTTTCTTTTTCTTTTTCTTTTTGCTTTTACGCACATTGCTAAAATGATTCAGTGCCATATTCCTTACAGTGCTGGCCTAGAACTGGGCATTTCTCCTATTTTTTTATGAAATCTCACATGGTATGCTACAGTGACTAGTTGCTTTCTTCACCAGCTTGTTGAGAAAGAGACTAATATTTTGCTGTTTATGGATTTATATCTGCTGACACACACTATATGAACTGTGCACACACATGTATACCCAGAGGCATGGAGAAAGCTGTTTGCATTACCTATTGTGAGAGATTTCACATAGAGAACACTTGCCTGCATTTTATGTTAATGAGGTTTACACACACATTCAGCTCAGAGCCTTATGGGAAAGAGAAGCACATTTTAGCCACTGTTAGCAGAAACGACAGCTAAGGAGAAGTAACCCCACCATTGCTGAAGGACTTGATGTCACGCAGTATATGGATCTGATCTGCATCTGAATTGCCATTTCCTGTTAGAAGGTGCCTTGTTTGCCTGGGAAAGCCAAGATCTATCTGCACATCAAGGGAGATACAGGATGCCAGAACTTCACACCTGACCAGATGGCTTTCCATGAGATAGAGTTTAGAGTTTCAAATATTGTCCACACCCCTAAGGTACATGCCCCTTTCTACATGCACCAATGAGTGAGGTTATGGGATGCACTTGCAGGTAGCTGAGTTTAGGTTGCCACCCACCTAGAGATTCAACTATAAAAAGCGAGGACCATGTGTTAGGGCTTTGCTAGCTGCAACCTCCTGCAACACCCCCTGTATTCTTTCATCCCCTAAAGCCCAGCTTTCTATCAAACAACCCTATTGTCTATTTCTGATCTTTTTGGTGTGCGCAGCCAAGGAGGTCCACGCCTTGCTGGCTGGTTCTAGCAGGTGTGAATTAGCAACATCCCTAGGTCTTATTTTCTTACCCCTCAATTATTCATCGCATCAGACAAGGCTTCAGGAAAGATAAGTATGAACGTATACCAACTTACCTCCTAAGTAAAAGAAAAACTATTTTTGCTATTTCTGTAACTCTAAAGGAACTTGATTGTGTGAGAGTGTGATTCTGTTTTGTGTGTGTGTGATTTTGATATTGTTCAGTAAAAAGACAAATTGTTTTGGAAAAATACCAGTCTCGTCTCTTTCACTGGGACCCACCTGGGGTGGATTCGGACCTCCATAAACTTTGGCAAGAACTCACGTTAAATTTAGTTGCCATCTGATGTACATAAAGCAGTTTGGCTAACAAGCTGTTTCACTCTGTGTGTTTCAGAGCCTGCAGAGCCCCAGGGTCTTCACTCTTTCTGTAGAGTGTCTGTATCAAGACATTGTTCTAGTTATGGGATCAGCTTCCCTAAGTAGTCTCTCTTGTGGGGAATGATCCCAGGTTTCACAAAGCAGTCTATCCATAATCAAATAACCAGTTAGGTCTCCAAAATTACATGTTGCTGCTTATGTCTTAAGGCAGTAATGTAAGAATTAGGGATGCCAGCCTCCAAGTGGGACCTGGGAATCCTTTGAAATTACAGCCTATCTCCAAACTACAGAGATCAGGTCCCCTGGAGAAAATTGATGCTTTGGAGGGTGGACTCTGTGGTATTGTACCCCACTGAGGTCCCTGTCCTCCCCAAGCTCCCCTCCCAAATCGCCAGAAATTTCCCAACCTGGAGCTGGCAATCCTACCCCCACCAGTGGCCGGGGTGTGTGCGTAGTTTCACTTTCAGCTTGTGCTCTGGTGAAAAATCTATGTGTCTCAGTAGTTTCATTTCTTTAGATGAGCAGTAAGTATCTAAGGCTGTAAGCACTGCTGAGAGACTAGAATTGTTCATAGTTTCAGTCCCCAGCATTTGCAAGCATTTGCATAAATTGCTTCTGTAAGACATAAAGCCCCTTTTCAGACAACCTATGTATTCCATTTCAGGAACTGGTTACTAACGGGAGTTTTCTGTCATTTCAGACAGACATGTTTTAGTAACTGGTTCCTAACTGAATATATTTACCTGTTCAGACACACACTTCTGTCCCGTTCAAGAAGGGTGCCTGAAGTGTTGTTGACTCAAACTGCTTTCTTCCAATCTTCACTCCTTCCTACCGCTTCTGAAGCACTACAGGGTGCTGTATAAAATGCCCCGTGGCGCTTCCTGCCATGACTATTTTTTTCGTGCCCTTTTTCTCCCCATGCACGATCATCCTCTTTTCTTTTCTTTTTTTGAATGTTCTATTGGGAGTGCTATGGTGCTGAAGCAGGATCACAAATCAGCGCCATAGCAACCCCATTGAGATGCCTAGACTCTATTTACATACACTGACATTCACTACTGCTGTCACCTGGAAACAAGTACCTGACTGAACAGCGTGTTTAAGCAGGAGATCAGGGGCATGAATGAATGGTGAGACAGATGTTTGGTCAATTTTTTAAAAGTTTGCTTTAGAAGACGTGTAGACTCAGGAACACACACAGAAGCACGCACACTCCATAGTTTGTGGGGAGTTACGGAAGGAAAGGTTCCTGGGGTTCAAAACTGTCAAGTGTCCCCCCCACCGCGCTTGAACTCTGTATCCAGTGAGCTCCTTGTTTCCAGGGGACAGCAGTAGCGAATGTCAGTGTATCTAAATGGAGTCCAGGCATCTCAATTGGGTTGCTACAGTGCTGACTTGTGGTTCTGCTTCAACGCCATAGTGCTCCCAATAGAACATTTAAAAAAACCTCTCAGGAAGATTGTGCGCATGGGGGGGAATGGGGGGGAAAGAAAGCGGCACAGTTTGAAATGACACACTGCTTCAGAGACGGCTCCTTACTGGAATGCAAATGCTGTGTGAAACAGCCATCCTTGTACCAGTTTACTCCATGACAGGACAATGACGGAAACCATTTGGTTTAGAAAGGTAGTGTGAAAAGGCAAAAAGTCAAAACAGACAAGACACACATAGGAGATTCTGATTGCATCATCCTAGCATATTTTATATACAACTATAGCTGTATGTGGTTCTGATTTAGACTAGTATCCATTGGGTGTTCCTTTTAAGGGCCAGTAACAGCTGGGGAGGGGTAACTCTACTCTCCCCTCCTAAAGCAGCCTTAATCCAAGGGGCTCTACCTAACACTCATTTGCCTTCAAAAACACTACTGGAGAGTCATGTTCTTTGACCCACAGAGGCAGCTTCATGCACTGAGTAGTCACTTTGCCACAGTGTAAAAGGATGAGGAGGGCAAGTTCTACCACATAAAAGGGAATTTGTGAAAAAAAAAAAATTCTTCAAAGACGAGGCCATATTTCATGCTCTCCATAAGAAAAGCTCTATAACGTTGACAAAGGACTGCTCTGTCATCAAGGCCCATCACTGCTGTGTGAAAAAATGTCTTGTAATAAAGAAAAGAAACCAACTATAAATGTACATATGAAAATTACAGAAGGAACATTTTGGCAATGTCACTGTCATCTTTTCTGTCTTCCCTGCAGTACAAGGAAGGAGGAAACGATTACAGTGTGGGTCACCTGGTCCCTTTCTCTGCATTAAGAAAATGTTACACTTAAGACACTCAAAAGAATAAGAGTCCAGTAGCACCTTAAAGACCAACAAAATTTATGGTAGGGTATGAGCTCTTCAGATACATACTTTCTGAAGAAGTGAGCAGTGACTCACGAAGTTCATACCCTACCACAAATTCTGTTAGTCTTTAACAGACAACTTGACATGGCTACCCATCTTGATACATCTCTTTAAGGCACTCAAGTCTGCTACGGTCTTGCTCTGTAGCTAGCTCATTTTCTCTCTCTTAATGATTAAAATAAACAAACCCAGATTGTGAAAGGATCTAATTAACACCTTGAACCAACAGTGTAACAAGAGTTGTGCTGACTGCATTCTTACATTAGCCTGAACACTCCGTTATTAACACAGTTGTTAACACACGGACAGAACATGTGAGTCTATGTGGTGACTACTAGTACCAGAGACAAATCCCCACTAGTACTAGAGAGCCAGTTTGGTGTAGTGCTTAGGATCACGGATACTAAACTGGGAGAACCGGGCTTGATTCCCCACTCCTCCACATGCAGCTGCTGGTGTGACCTTGGGTCAGTCACAAGTTCTTTCAGAGCTGTTCTCTCAAGAGCAGTTCTCAAGAGAGCTCTCTCAGCTCCACCTACTTCACAGGATGTCTGTTGTGGGGAGGGGAAAGGAAAGGAGATTGTAAGCAGCTCTGAGACTCCTTCAGGTAGTGAAGGGCGGGGTAAAAATCCAATCTCTTCTTCTTCTTCCAACTCTGCCAGGAAGCTCACTTGATGACCTTGGGCCAGTCGCTCTCACAGCTTCACCTTTCCCCCAAAATTGCTGTGTTCCTCACACATTTCTTTCTTAACTGTAAAACAACTTTCTATTTCATGCTGATATACCTGGATCAACATTCAAAATGCTTACAATTCAGCATCTTAAAGTTTGCTCTATTGTTTCTAACCCCATTATCTATATACATAAGAGTTTATTTTTTTTCTAATTCCTACAGAAAGACCCTGCTGTTTTGTACAAGTCTCCCACCCACCCATCTCCATTACTGAATTTGAAGACTTGGGGGGGAGGGATTAAAAAGCAACTTGTAACCAGTAAATCAGGTTCAGTTTCTTCATTGGCAAGAAAGTATGCCTTACCCTTGGATAAATCCTTTCTGCATAATATTTATTGACACGTTGTTTAGCATGGAAAGACTAGATAGGTATGGCATCTCTCCTTATATATAATTGAGTAGTGGAGTGGCACTTTCCAGCTCTCCAATTGGCTGTGCAATGCACTCCCTCAGCCATTGGCTTGTCAGCCGCCACTCAAGAGTACTCGCGTGCCATTGGCCAGGTGCTGGGTCTGCTCCTCTTCCACGCCCACTCCTTCAGCCACTGTGCCCTGTCAAAATTACTGGCAAATAGCTTTCTCCCTTGACAAAGACACTTCTCCTGCTTGCCTCCTGTGTGGGACTAACTTTTCCCTCAGTGGCTGTTGGTAGGTGTAACGAAATGGCAGTTACCTGTGTTTGTAAGAAGACTGCCATCTGTGGTTGTTTGTTTAAAATGTCCCCCCATAAGGTTTAACTGAGCGGAAAGAGGATTGCGTTTAACCCCTGTTGATTTATGTCCTGGTGGTTCATAGTGTGTGCTTACTCCTACAGTTGTGCCTTATTCATTTAGTGTGTGTGCGCGCCATAATTGTTTAAATAGTTAAATAAATTCTTTTATTTGGGCTAATAATCTGTGTTGTGCTCTGATCACAGTCTCCCACACTCTACACAATACCAAAGGGAGGGGGTAGCCAAAGGAAGCAAGGAAAGGCCAGACCCTTGGGCTCCCAACTTTCCAGGGAACCCCCAAATATTGGGGATTCCATCTCCAAATAGGGAGATTCAGCCAGAGGAGTCTCACTGTCCCTCTAAAAAGGAAGCGACAATTCAGTGACTGGTGGCAGTGAATTTAAGGAGTGAGATACACCCACGGGATGAGGGTGGGAGGCAAACAGCTGAGTTGTAAACTGGAGCCTGTTTTGCCACAGTAGGCAACCAAGCTTGGTTCAAACGTGATAAGCCACAGCTAGACGTCGTGTGAAAGGGAACTACAGGAACCTTTGACTGGAATCATTTTCTCTTGTTCCTTAAGTGTTTCCTGAGTGAACACTGAAGATTGATGTTACAGCTGTTTATTCATTCAGCCTTATTTTGTATGACTATTCATATTGTGATTTTGGATTAGATATTTTGAGACTATAAAATATTCCTGTTGTATAAATGCTACCTTTTTGAAGATTTTTGGTGAATTATTTTGTACACAGTTTTGTTCTTATTGCCATTCCTTACTGTGTATCTCCAGTTTGTTGTTTTTATATTTTCAGCATCAGCTGTTATAGAAGCAGTTGTTCCGTAACCTGGTCCGTAGCTACGTTGGGGCTATTTGGGGCTCCGCCCCTCCCTTAAAGGGACAGCTCCACAAGATTTCCTTCCAAAAATGCTTTTTAAACCATTTAAAAAACATTTTTAAAAAGCGTGCACTCCCTGGCCACACTGCGGCCATCCAAACACCAAACAGACCAGAGAATCACTTTTTCAAAAAGACACTAGTGAGAATCACCTTCCCCTATGAGTAGAAGTTGTGGAGGTGCCTCCTCCACCTTTTTAGAAGGTTTTTTTTAAAAAAGTGGTGAGAATCACCATCCCCTGACGAGAAGAAGCCATGGTAGCACCTCCTTCCTCCACCTGCCCCGGCTCTTCCTTTTAGAAGCCTTTTTAAAAGACCTAGCATGCACATCTTGGCTCAGCAAACCCTGGCAGTGTGTTCCTTCCTTTCTTTCTGGAGGATTGGAGGGGTTGGGGGTGTTTGTGCTACATTTCATTTATGTCTGGGGGTTATTGTGGGGAAGTGTTTGTGCTAAAATTTCATTTCATTTACATCTGAGGTAGGTGTTATGGGGGCTACATTTAGTATTAGTGCTACATTTCATTTATTACAATCAGATCATTTCTGTTAGATGTTGTGTCTTTTAACAATCTCCTTGGCTTTCAAGGCTTTGATGCAATGTGTCTGCTGTTCTGGAGAGAAGGAGAATTTTTCCTTAGTTTTGAATTTATAGACAGCTTTTAATTTTTTTATTTTAAAAATAATGGCAATTAATGACAGCTCCACCAGAAAAAAAAAAATCTGCTGCACAAGCCAGAAAATTCCGGGGGCCTGGATGCCTGTCCATAACACAAGTCAACCATCTTTCTGTCTGAAGAAATTTTAGGAGATTTTAAGTTTTCCCTGGACATGCACAAAATATTTCTTACAAACCTACAGTGATTTCTGTCTTTAGTGACATAATCATTACTTTGAGACCAAAAAAAAAAAAAGAGGAAAAGGCTCATATTTTATCCTCACATTGTGTGTGCTCAGCCCATTCCCAGAGGGTTAGCAGAAGAAACAAAACAGCATGATCCAACATTTAAACAAGGCTGGAGAACATGCTTACATTAACCATTATCCTGTGATAACTTCCTTAGCACTACATTCTACTTCCAAGCTTGTTTCTTTACTTGCTTGTTTTTTAAATATTCTACTTCATAGAGGAATAAAGGGGGCACCTACCATAATCAAAAGTGACATAAGCAACTTTGACAGATGCCCTCCTACTTTTCTGGAGTGGAAGTCCTGCCTTCCTTTGCCCTGCAAGTTCTACCCCACATGGTAAGAAATAACCTGTGTGGCAACAGGTGAATGTCCTGTGACCCCCCTCTAGGATCGTAGGAACAATAGAAAGGTTATTGAGTATGTGGGACACAGGGGTGGGAAGTTGGGGGTACACTAACTGTAAAGTACTTGGTTTGATACATCATGACTCGGACAACGACATAAGAAACACACGTTTACTCAGTACTTCACATTACAAAAGACAAAGACAAAGGGCTGCGTGGCCAACTATATACATATCCAAGGGAACACCCCTGGATCCCATTGGGGGGTTTGAATTCCCCTCCAAGGTTTCTATTGGTTCTCCTAGTGAACCTTAGGAGCCTAGTCTCTATTGTTCTTTAGGAATCAAGCTCTGCTCGCCTGGCCACTGCCTTGTGGTGGTTCCCAGGACACAACACCCGTCCCCACCTGGGTAACGTAGTCCTTTAAATATGCAGGGGCTTGGCGCTCTCGCAGGGAGCGGCGAGGAGTTCGCACCGGCTCCAGGTTACCGGCAGCTGGTCCGGTGGACTCCATGGATTCGGTGGGCTGCGGAGGTGCTGCCCCTGTCGACCCTGGGGTGGGGTTTTGCAGTTGGGTGTCATGGGTGCTGGGAGACTCTGGGTCCGCCTCTGCCTCCGGCAGGCTCACTGCCCCCACCTCTGGTCTGGGGAGTTCTCCTACCTGGCACTGTCTCAGCTGGTCGATGTGTTTGTTTAGTACTTGACCATCTTCTGTGGAAACCTTGTAGGAGACCGGCACGGTGACTCTCACTACCCAACCGGCTATCCATTCTGGCCCCACGCCGTAGTTCCTCAGGTAGACCAGGTCCCCTGGGAAGAACCCCCTTGAGGCGTCCCTTACCTCGACCATCTTCCTCGCGTCCAGTGCGCGGTGGGGTGCACGGCCCATCGAAGTTCGGCCGGGCACTGGCCTGAGACGTGGTTGGGCATCGTCCTCTGCGCCAGGAGGAATCGGGCTAGCCTGAACTCCCAATCTTTGTCCGTGATCCGGCAGAGGGCCTCCTTTGCGAACCGGACCATCCTTTCGGCCAGTTCATTAGTCGCGGGATGGAAGGGGGCCGACCTGATGTGCCGTATCATGTATCCCTGCAGGAACACCTGAAATTCGGCCGACGTAAAAGCTGCTCCGTTGTCAGAGACTAGTGTGTCGGGCAGGCCATGCGTGGCAAAGATGCGGCGGAGGGCGCATATCACCACTTTTGTGGAAGAGGTGGCCACAAGACTTATTTCCAACCACTTGGAGTATGAGTCTACCGTGACCAGGAACGAGAGCCCTTGGAAAGGCCCCGCAAAGTCTATGTGTAGGCGGGACCAGGGCTTGCGGGTGGACTCCCAGGACTGGGTGGGGGCACGGGGTGGATTCGCTCTGACTTCCTGGCATGCCTGGCATCCCCGGATCCACCTCTCAATCTCCGCATCTATTCCTGGTCACCACACATAACACCGGGCGAGTGCCTTCATCCGTACTACTCCCAGGTGAGCTTCATGTAGCACGTGCAGCACCCCGGACTGTAGGGCCCTCGGGACCACGACCCTTTCCTCCCACAGTAGGCAGCCCTTGAGAGCTGACAGCTCGTTTTTCCGTGTCACGAAGGCTGCATACTCAGGTCCCGGAGAGACCGCAGGCCACCCCCTCACTACCCAGCCCAGAACTCGGGAAAGAAGGGGGTCCCGGGCAGAACGGGCCACCACATCTCTGGCTTGAAGTGGTTGGGCCGTGAGGCTGTCCAATACCAAGACCTCCGGTGCCGGGGCCAGGGCCATGGCCGGAAGAGGCAGCCTACTCAGGGCGTCCGCATGGCCCATTGCCTTGCCTGGGCGGTAGTTCAGGTGATACTGGTAGCCGGACAGGAACAATGACCATCGAAGCACATGGGGCGACAGGACTTGGGGCGTCTGCTTGTCGGCCGCGAAAAGGCCAAGTAGGGGCTTGTGATTAGTCACAATTGTGAAGGGGCGGCAACTATCCGCAACTATCGCCAGACCCTCGCAGTCAATCTGTGCATAATAGTAAGCCACGGGCACCTCATGGCCATCGGGGAGGATGTGCCCAAGCACCACCCCCACCCCGTAGGGGGAGGCATCACAGCCTAGGATGACCGGCAGGGACTCATCAAAGTGTGCAAGCACCGCATTGGAAATGAGAAGCGCCTTCACCCCCCGGAATGCCGCTGCCTCTCTGGGACCCCAAGACCAAGGGGCGGACTTGTCTAAAAGGCGGTGGAGTGGCTCTGCCATGGCCACCTTGTGCGGCAGAAAAGCATGATAAAAATTTATTAATCCCAGGAAAGCCTGTAGCTCCGCCTTGCACGTAAGGGCCGGGGCCTCAACAATAGCCCTGACCTTATCCTTAGCTGAGTGCAAGCCCGCCTCATCAACCCAGTACCCCAAAAAATCCACCTCCGACACCCTAGAAGGCATTTCTCCCGCTTAACCTTCAGTCCCGCGTTGTCACAACGCAAAATCCTCGGGCGTGGCCGCCGCGATGAACACATCGTCAAATAAAGGCATCACACCTGGGATCCCTTTTAGCAAGGAATCCATCATTTGTTGGAAAATGCCCGGGGCCACAACTCACCCCAAATTGTAACCTCTTAACCTTGAACGCCCCCCCCCCCGTGAGTCATGACGGTTTGAGCGAGGGCTGCCGTCTAGTCCACGGGCAGCTGCTGGTAGGCTTGTGTGAGGTCCAGCTTCCTGAAAATCTTAGTCCCCGCAAGTGAGGCCAAGACGTTGCTCACGACAGGCACTGGGTATGAGTGGTTGGCCAGCGCTTGGTTGAGGGTACACTTATAATCTGCGCAGATGCGGATTTTCCCGTTAGGCTTAACGGGGGTTACTATCGGGGTTTCCCAGGGTGCGTGCAATACGGGTTCCAGTACACCCTTGCGTCACCAGCTTATCCAGTTCCACATCCATCTTGGGCCAAATGGAAGTGGGGGCCGTGCAAAACCGTCTGCGAATGGGGGCTGCTTTGGGGTCTAGCTGTAGGGAGACTGGGGGCCCCTTGTAACACCCCAGTGCCCCAGTGAAAATGACAGGGAATTCCCAGCAGACCTCCCCGAAATCCCTCGGTGAGCATTTATTTATCCCCCCAACAGTTATGCCCAATGGCTCAAACCATGAGCGGCCCAGAAGACTGAGCAAGCTACCCTCTACCACCACTAGCTTCAAGTTCCCCTAGTCTCTATTGTTCTTTAGGAATCAAGCTCTGCTCGTCTGGCCACCGCCTTGTGGCAGTTCCCAGGACACAACACTAACATCCCCACTCCTGAGAAGCACCTATGGGGGGGGGGGGTCTGAGAGGGTTATGTGTCATCACTGTGAACCCCCCCTTCCAATAGGGAATACCCCATTGTTGTTCAAACATGCCAATGAACATGGAGATTGTTGAGGAGCCTGCTTTTTAAATGGAGGAGCCATTTTGTGATTTCAATGTTTTCTGCAGCTGTTGGAGCTTTTGCAAGATGCAGAACACCCCTGCAAACCCTCTGGAAATGAAGGAACCCCCTGAAATGCTGAAGCTGAAATGGTCAAAAGGATGCATGCCAACAGTCCCTACAGGAAGAATACAGGCCAGAATGTTGTTAAGCAGGAACAGGAAGGGATTATCAGATTGATGCAGAAATGTCTAAACTGTGAAAAAGACGCTATCCTGACAGCGAGGAGGGTGGCCTTTCCTCAGCCCACCACCTGGTAACTATAATAGAGATGTGTATACCCTGGTTTTACATTGTTTTTTCCAGGATATGTGTATTTCATGCACAGATCTGGCACTACAATGTCTTTTTGCCAATTTCTTTAGGAATGTTCTTATTTGAATTTCCAGGAACAAAATGACCGATGTACGACACTATGGACAGATATAAACATCATCAAACCTGATGTTGTAAACCCCAGAAAGAGATCAGCTATGAATGCCATTGTCAAGGTCAGTTTGTTTCTACATGGAAGTCTGTTGAGTCAGTTCAACAAATACAACGCCCCACCACCACCACCATTTTTTTTAAACCTTCAGCTATGATACTGCCTGAGAACATAACAGGAAGCAATTACACATTCTTGGATAAAAAATTCATAACTTGAACTCTTGGGGAAAGCACGACAGTAATGTTTGATTTCTCCTTGCCCATGTTGGAGTATGTTGAGCTGCCTTTGTTTGTAACAAACACATTGGCACAGACTATGGAACAGAGCCTTATGGGCTGCCCTTGCACATTTTTCTTTACTGGCACACACAAAGCATTTTGCTAAGTATAGGAATGGTACACTTGGCAAAATAGTGTTTTCATCCACAGCTGTCACATTTATTTATTAAAACATTTAACCTCACCTTTCTTCATGGTTCATACAGGCACACACCGCGGGGATCCGGCTGTGAACA
Organism: Gekko japonicus; assembly: GCF_001447785.1. NCBI lineage: Eukaryota > Metazoa > Chordata > Lepidosauria > Squamata > Gekkonidae > Gekko > Gekko japonicus. The sequence goes on along the minus strand of NW_015177035.1, from coordinate 192,564 downwards.
TATGGGCAAACACAACACATTTGATATCCCTGGCAGGGCCATCCTAAACGAATTACACTCTTCTCAGTCCTCTGAAGTCAATGGGCTTCGAAGGGTTGTAACTTTGCTTACAATTGTATTGTAAGCTTAATTCAGCAATAAGTCTTGCTGAACTCAGTGGGACTCACTCCTAATTAAACACTGTGCCCCCTCAGTCTTTCCCTTTGAAACTTCTCTTTCCCATGAAGCCTTTGGATTAATCCCTTCATTCTGACCCCCCCAACAAAATTTAAATGAAGGTGTGTAATGGATTTTTGCACTCATTCTCCTCTTGTCATCCTGGCTACTCTCTCTCCACATTCGGGTTGGGGGGCATGTTTCTAGTCCTGATAGCTACAATGCTAGATAACCGAACAATGGCAAGAAAAATATCTGAACCAGGGGACTGGTTGGTGGAGGGAGGGCTGAGAAGCAAGGGCATAGGCAGAAAATTCTTGGTGGGGGGGGGCACTGGGAAATCCAGGGGAGCGAGAGGGGGGGGGAAGCAGGGGAGAGAGAGATCCCACAGGCAGACAGGCGAAGAAGAGAAGGATCTTTCCTCACCTGTAGGCCACATTCGTTCAACTCAGATGCTACAGGAGAGGGAGAGCACAATTAATATTCGGGGAATATGTAAGCCAGCAAGCCTGCTATGGTGTTGTTATGGACTGTGTTATACTGTACCTGATGAAGTGTGCCAACAACGGACTGTGCCTGAAACTGACATGTTGAGAGCGCCCAGTGAGAGTACATACCGAAGACCATGTTTTCCAATGGTTTCTACTCCTGAGGTGTTCCCATGTCCAGTGCACGCCATAGATCAACGCACGTGGTCGCAGAAAGCACAAAACGCCATTGCATGGTCACCTACCTCCATGGCCCCCTCCCCCTCGCACCAACGAAGCTGCACGTACTCACAAAGACCCGGTATTCAGCCTGGCCGCATGGACATGAGTCACCCATCTGCATACTAATACCCCTTGCCCAGGTGTCTTGATTGAGTTAGCAACTAGATCTCAAATTGCCCTCCAGTTTCCTGGCCCACCCAGAGAAATACAGTAGCCAATCACCAACCAGCTCCTCCTCTAGACCCCTTTTGATATAATCAGGAGCACACCCAAAGCTCGCTCTCTTAAGTTCTTGCTCTCTCACCCTTCACTTTCTTGACCTCTTGCTCTGGACCCTGGAACCCCCCATTGTTCTCTAACAACGCCCTCTACAAATCCTGCTTTTCCTCTTAAGGCCAGCTTGCTATCCCATATCCTACCCGTCCTTCTTTATACTCTAGAACTGCGCAGCTAGAGTTTCTTTGGCATGTGGTCTTAGCTGGTCTGAGTCCATTCGCCTTTCTTTTCCAATTTCTCCCCATCCTTACCCCTTCACTTGAAGTTTGGAGCCACGCAGTTGCAGCTAGGTAATTATAACCCAGAGCATCAACCACCACAACTGTGTTGTATTATTCTATCTTAATTTCTTAGTTCTTCTATGCTTGTGATTGTTGTGTATAATTGAGTGAAGTGTGCCAGTAAACTATTATTTTTATTAAGGAAGTTTGCCTCAGTCTTTCATTGGGAACCTCGGAAACAGTGTCATCCTCCATAAACATAGATGGAAGAATCCCGATAAAAATAACTGTACCGGTTGTTTCCATTAAGGAGCAATTCGGCTAACAAATATGCGCTCTGTGCTACAGTAGTGGCAGGCCCCTCCACTACTGTAGCAGAGAGCACATACTGAGTATTAATTGCACTGGCCTTCCGGCTTTCCTTCTCCTGTAGCAGCTGAGGTGAACAAGTATGGCAGGAAAAGTCACAGGTAGTTGTGGGGCGTGGGACATGAGTGAGGGGGCACCACCCCCAAATGCCCCACTGGGGCTACGGGCCTACTGAGAAGGCTCTCCATCCCCTGGGGCTTCCACATTTGTGTATCCTCTTGCTCTTCTGAAAAGCACAGAAATGTGAGACTGATTAGAAGCTGTGGAATTACTCTGACTCATGAGATAGGAAGAGTGAAAGAAAGAAAGACACAGGAAAATTAAGAAATGTAAGAAAAGATTCAGGAGGAACTCCGATTCACCACCAGCTTCTACTCCCAAGCAGTGTTCCCTCTAAGCTGAGTTAGTGTGGGCTAGCTCACAGTTTTTTAGCCTCTGGCTCACAGATTTTTTTTCTCAGCTCAGGAAGGATGGCTCCAGAGTACAGTGATTTAATGCAGTAGCCAAATTGCTCGCTCAGAACTTTAATGCCAGTAGCTCACAAAGTAGAATTTTTGCTCACAAGTCTCCACAGCTTAGAGGGAACATTAAGTTGGCAAAACGGTCGTGTGTAGATGACTCATTTTGGGAAGAATTGGTGAGTGAAATATCTTTTACCTCCCCTAATACAAGACCTAAAGATAGGGATGCACTAAAAGAACAAAGTATTCAAATGCTGCACCTTTATGAGAATGGCACAGCAGGGGCTAAAAAGGAGAAAGCTGTTTGCCACCTGGCAGCTAATTTAAAGGCCATTAATTTAGATACAGTGGCTCCAGGAGAAAATGTGGGAGAAAAACTCAAAAGATGATCCATTAAAGTTCGCAGGAAACCAATGTTTAGTCACTGCAGACACCATGGTAGCTATTTTCCAACAACTTAACAAAATCTCAACTAAATTGGATGCCTTAAGAGATGTGTTAAATGAATCTGGAAAGCCAGGAGCAATCAGTCAGAGAGTACTGAACATAACCGTTGCCTCCTCAGCAAAAATGCAGAGGAGGGGAGGATGGCCATCAACTACTCTCAGATCTCAAATTAACACCAGGGCAGCTAACTACAAGGGCAACAGACAGTTTAGCCCTGCAAAACAACCAAAAAGTATTGCTAATTGCTGAAACTCTCTAAATCAAGGTCTTTGGGTGAACAGAAGAGAAATCACTTGTTCACTGAGCCAGCTGCTCCATATGGAGCCATATTTTGTTGGCCTCAAGTGAACAATGAGACTCCCTGCCACTCCCCCTATTGGAGAGTGTTATTAACATTCAAGCAATCTACTATCCCTCTCATGCGACTGAGAATGAGGAGGTTTCTTGTTCTCTTTCATATAAGCCCTGTCATAGTCTTCACAGAGGAATAGAGGAAACCATTACTGACAGGGGCTGTGAACACAGCACAGTTTGTAGAGTCTTCCAAATCAGTCCTTGATCCCTTCAAGTCCAGCTTTTGCCCGGGTCATGGGATGGAGACAGTGCTGGTCGCTCTGACTGATGACCTCCATAGGCATCTGGATTGAGGTGGTGTGGTGGCACTGTTGTTGTTAGATCTGTCGGCCACGTTTGACAGGGCCGACCATCAGCTACTGGCTCACCGCCTCGCCGACGTGGGGATTCAGGGGCTTGCCATTCAATGGTTTGCCTCTTTTTTCCAAGGTCGGGGACAAAGGGTGGTGATAGGGGATCAGCAGTCCAGGAGGCAGCCTCTTGAGTGTGGGGTACCTCAGGGAGCGGTGCTGTCCCTGATGTTGTTTAACATTTATATGCGCCTCCTTGCCCAGATTGCCCGGAGTTGTGGGCTTGGGTGTCATCAATATGCAGACGACACCCAGCTCTATCTGATGCTGGGTGGCCAGTCGAATTCTGGCCCAGATGACCTTCATCGGGCATTACAGGCTGTGGCTGGTTGGCTCAGACTGAGCTGGTTGAAACTAAACCCGGCAAAGACGGAGGTCCTGGGGCTGAGTCGGATCGGTTCAGGGCTGGGGCTCCCTCTCCCGACCTTCGATGGGGCACCTTTGGTGCCAGCGTCAGAGGTTAGGAGTTTGGGTGTGCTCCTGGACTCCTCTTTAACGATGGAGGCCCAGGTGGCAGCCACTGCCAAGTCGGCCTTTTACCCTCTTCGACTAGCGTGGCAGTTGGTCCCTTTCATGGACCATGATGACTTGGTCACAGTGATCCATGCGACGGTCACCTTGAGGCTAGACTACTCTAACACTCTCTACATGGGGCTGCCTTTGTCGCAAATTCGGAAGCTGCAGCTAGTGCAGAATGCTGCAGCCAGGCTGTTGATGGGTCTCTCCAGACGGAACCACATCTGGCCTGTGCTGAAAGCGCTGCACTGGCTGCCAATGGCGTACCGGATTCGCTTCAAAGTGCTGGTTCTTACCTTTAAAGCCCTATCTAGGATCCGGCTTACCTAAGGGAACGCCTTTCCCTGCAAGTTCCCCCAAGGGCACTACGGTCGGGGAGTCAAAATCTCCTGGTAATTCCAGGCCCCAGGAATACGAAATTTGCTGTTACCAGGGCCAGGGTGTTTTCGGTGGCGGCTCCTACCTGATGGAATGAGCTCCCAGAGGAGATCCGGGCCCTGTGGAACCTTGTGCAGTTCCGCAGGGCCTGTAAGATGGAGCTCTTCTGCCAGGCTTTTGAGTAGGAGCTGCCACCACCACTATTCCATCACCGTCATCTTCTATTTCCGCACCTCTACCACCATTGTGTGGGAATCATCAGGGTGCAAGACGTTCCTGGATGAAGATGGGATGACAGTGCTGTTGGGATGTATGTTGTTGGTCTGGTAATAATAACTCCAAAACCCCATCTTGTAATTTATTAGTTATGTGACCTTTAGAGCACTGACATTTTAGTGTATAGTAATGTATTGTTTTATTCTGTTTTTATTGTTTTAACTTTGGCATTTATGCCTCATTGTTAGCCACCCTGAGCCTTTGGGGAGGGTGGAATATACATCTAAAAATAAATAAATAAATAAATAAAAAAGAGACCTAAAGGATCTCCTCCAATGTACACCAATGGGACAATCCAAAAAAGCCCACTATTGATGGGGGCAGAGCAATCCACAATTAATTAATCTAATTTGAAGAAACCATCAAACATATTTGCCCTAACTTATATAAACAGTGAGACCAACATTTGCCCCCCCACAACTAGTGTGAAACAAAAATTGGCTAATCTCCTGAGCCTTTCAGAATCCAACAGTGAGACATGTATGGAGACTTCAGCTCCGAATGGTCCTTTACTTGCGTCATCCCCCATCAAACCTACAAACCAGCAGCCTGTCACTCATCCTCCAACAGAAGCTTCCCAGTTATTTGATTCCAGCTCTTCAAAATCAAACTCAATTATTTTACTTAAATACCCCGATTTCAATAAAACAGCAGATAGAGAATTGTGGGGACAGGACATAAAAGACCAACTGTTAAATATACTAAGACTCAAACAACAGACAAACCGCTGCAACTGAGCCCTGGCTAAATCAAGCAAAAGCTCCTGCCAAGGTAATTGTGCCAAGATTCTTTATATATATTTACTTATTTAATTACTCCTTATATTCTACTAGGAAAAAGGCCCATTGTGGAAATAAATACAACAGCCACTAGAAAGAGGCTCTGGGCGGGTGCCCCGGCCTTGGACACTCAATGTCAATTTGCTGTGGCGACCTCAGCAGGGTATAATGACACTGAGTCCACCATTTTCTCCAGAGGAACTGATCTCTGCTACCTAAAGAACAGTTGTAATTTTGAGTGATCTCCAGCCCTCACCTGGAGATTAGTAATTATGGTTCCCCAGAAGGGAATGGTTGGTTTGGAGGGTGGAGTACCTGTACGAGGTCCCACGCCTCCTGAAACCCCACCCTCTCCAGGCTCCATCCCTCACATCTCCAGGAATTTCCCACCTGGAGTTGGCAACCCTATCTCCTTCCCAGCCAATCATCAACCTACCTTTATTTCCCCCTCACTCTTCAGCTTTCCACCCCCCACACACCTGCAGCCTCTCCTGTGCTCTGAAGCCCTGACTTCTACGTCAAATTGACTGTCATGGGGGCCACCTCAGCAGCATATAAGGATACAGAGCCCACCATTTTCTCCATGGGAACTGATCTCTGCCATCTGGAAAGCAGTTGTAATTCTGAGTAATCTCCAGCCCTCACCTGGAGATTGGACACATTTTACCTCAGAAGAGCAAACTGTTTAGAATGTTAGAGGCAAAAGCCAATCAAGTCGCATATGCAAACAACCTCCGTGTTCCGAGGCAAAGGCCAATGAGGCTGCATATGCAAATAACCTCTGTGTTCTGACTGGCTGTGGGGGGGAGAGGAACAGCAAAATGTTTAGAATGTTGGAGGCAGGACTCAGGCAAAGCAGCCAGTGGATAGGGAGACCCTCTGAATGACAGATCAGAGAGCGAACTGATTTTGGAGCGTGTGGAATGTTCTAGAGAAGGGCCACCACCATTCAGCTTTTATTTATAAGGGAGATAGTATACATATGAAACCATGGCATCCTTTAACTTTTGTTTGAAGTGAGGGTGATAGTCTTATTTAGAAGATCTCTTCCACTGGACCTTAGAATATGAACTCGAGTTCAACTGATCATTAGTAACATTTCCTGGGTTTGTGTCAGGTTCAACATCAAGTAAATCTCCACACACGATTCCATGAAAGCGTTATGCTTTATTAGATTACAGGTCTATTGCCATGATCTACAGGGATATTGTTAGGAATAACAATGGGGCGGATGCATCCCTACATATAACAGGATGAGGCAAATGGCTAAGCAAATGAAATCCAAGCGCGCGCACAGGAATTCTCCCAGCGGGAGGTTACATAATGAACGGGAGAGTCTCCATGCCTCATGAGAGCAGAAATATTCACACCAACAGTGGAACGCAAGCCCTCCCTCCTTCCCAAGACCAGTCAGATAACCCAGTCTGGCAGCACCAGTTTGCACGGTCTCATGAGTGCCTCCCTATCGCTGTTTACAGCAAGCGAGCAAGCATGCGCTGTAGCGCCAGAGGCAGGGAAGGAAAAATACAATTGAAACCTGGCAGCTAGCTGACAGTTTGGACCAATCTATTAGTAATTCTGAGACCATTAGTACCTTCTTTTCAAGTATTTTATTGCTGAAATGTGTATATAATTGTATCTCTAATAACTGTTTTGGTTCTGCATTATTTTCGGGTCTAAACTGCATTTTGGAATTTTTTAAAATCTATAAATGATTTCAATGCATTGTGACCCAATGAGTCATTTGTTTTATAAATTATTTCTCTATAAGATTCAAACTGAATACATAATTTGAGATAGATACAATTGCATATGCCTGTTTGTTGGATTAAGCCCCATTAGGTCGTATGTTTAATTTTTTCTTCTCTCAATTTATTTAGCTTTTTTTTTGCTATAGCTTTTATATATCACTAGCCGTAAAGCCCGTTGAGGAGGAAGACAACGGGCCCTAGAAAGGTAAGATGGGTGGGTGGGCCATGGGTTGGGGGGGGAAGCTGGCGGACAGGGCCTGCAGGCCCCGTTCGCCAGCCTGGAGTGGGGCGGGGGGGCAGCCGGCGGACGGGACCTCCAGGCCCCGCTCGCCAGCCTGGAGTGGGCGCGGGAGTGGGGGGGAAGCCACGGGGGGTAGCCAGCGGATGGGACCTCCAGGCCCCATTTGCCGGCATGGAGTG
>NW_015177035.1:169414-184559 GCF_001447785.1 Gekko japonicus | reverse complement strand
GGTAGCCAGCGGACAGGACCTCCAGGCCCCGTTCGCCGGCCTGGAGTGGGCCGGGGGGGGGGGGCCGGTGGACGGGGCCTGTAGGCCCCTGTCGCCGGCCTGGAGTGTGTGTGTGTGGGGGGAGCCGGCGGACGGAGCCTACCGGCTCCGTTCGCCGCTGGCCTGAATGCGCCCGGTTATGCCCTCAGAAGACGCTGGCTGCATGACTGGCTCCCTCCCCTCCCAGCCACGCAGCCAATGGCAGCCCAGGTTCGCTGAGGGAGCCAGTCATCGCAGCCAGCGTCTTCTGAGTGGCAATTTTTCCGCCCATACACTAACGGGGCGCATTTTAGAACTTTGGCACCCACTACTCAATTATAATAAGGGAGAGATTGTGATGAGATAAACTAAATTTCGTTAACATTTCCTATTAATAAAGACATTTTTAAAAAGAAATGTGCATGTGGCCCCTTATTAGAAAAAACGTTGTGATGATGACACAGCTGTCCACTGACAATAAAGCTAGTGATTTGTTACACATATCCCAGCCACATACTAAAATAATTCATTAATTATCATATGGCATTGTGTGTGGTATAGCCAGGAGATCTGAAGATTGTCTGGAAGCTTTTTAGTGTTATACACAGCAAGGTGATGAGCTAGACTTTGGGGAGGGAGGCTGAGAGAGCTGTGAGAGCTATTACTGACCCAAGGTCACCCAGCTGGCTTCCTGTGGAAGAGTGTGGATTTGAACCAGGTTTTCTAGATTAGAGTCCGCCACTCTTTTTTTTTTTTTTTCTCAATTTTTTTTATTAGGTTTTTCAATTACAAGATATTATAATAACAATATAATAACAGTGTAAGTATATCTGGATTGCATACATCGTCATAATAAGTTTCGTTAACTAAACATTCATTAACAACAAACTAACATTTAACAACAATGATTTAAATTGAATTTGCTGATGTTAGGTGTCCTAGAAAATAGCAATTATTTCCTTATACCGCTGTGGAACAGAAGAAGATGAATTTATGGACTTATCCATCGTTGCATCCATAAAATCAACCCATTTTGCATAAAACATTAACTGATTTTTGTAAGTATTGGTAGGTGGTATTAAAGTCATTATTTTTTCCATCGCATAATATTCCCAGATTCTAAGATACCATTGGTTTAGTGTTAAAGTAATAGTGCTTTTCCAATTAGCAGCTATTACTGTTTTCGCTGCCATCAAAAGAGTTGAAATTAATTCTTTACTCAATAAAGGAATGTTAATATCGTGCCATAAGTCCAGGAGAAATAGGTCTGGGTGGAAGGGTATATTAACCTTCGTTATTTTTCTAATAGTGTGTAATATAATTGTCCAAAATTGCTTAATTTCCTTACAGAACCACCAACAATGTATGTAATCAGCTGTTTCGCCACATCCTCTCCAACATAGAGGTGAGTGTTCTGAATTAATTTGGTGAAGTTTCAAAGGTGTATAATACCATCTGAGTACAATTTTGACGGCTTGAGCTCTTATGTTTAAGGATTTGGATGTCATGCTCGGCGATGACCATATTTTTTCCCACACAGAGTCCATTAAAGGTATTGAGCAGTCTGCATTCCATGCCAACTGATATGTGGTGAAAGTTTCATTACGATAAGATAATAAAATTTTATAAATCATGGAGATCATGTTTCTACTAGATATTTTGTGTAGAGTCATTAATTTTTCAAAGGGTGTGTATTGTCTATGCGAATTGTCGTTGGAGAAAAATGTGGTCCATAAATTCTTAATTTGTATATATTCGAACCATGGTATATTAGTTTTGATGATCTGTTCTAAAACATCCTTGTTTAAAATTTGAAAGTTCTTACTGATGTCATGAAATCTAACTACATTATTTTTCTTCCAGGCTGTAAAAGAGTCATACGAAAGAGCAGGTATAAACCAAGATTGTCTGGTGAAACAGGTAAGTAAAGACGGAGTTGGTGTTAATTTAGGTTTCCATTTATCCCAAATACTTAAAGTATTTTCTAAAAAAATATTTTTTTGTATGTCAGGTGACCTTTTTAGTTTTTTTTCCCATAATGTTTCCACAAATGTATTATTTTCTAAATATTCTTGTTCAATGACTTTCCAGTCCGCTGTATAATTGTTGTTACTTTGTTTCAATAGGCCCACAAGAGAAGTACTATCGTAGTATAATTGTAAATCCGGCATTGAGAGGCCTCCTTGTAGTGGGAGGCGCCGCAATGTTGGGAAACTTATTCTATGCAACGATTTATTCCAAACATAGTTCAAAAATTTATTCTGCCAAAGTTTAATTTTTTCCGATGATATTTTAATGGGAATTGCTCTGAATAAATATAAAAATTTAGGAAAGATAAATGTTTTTAGAATTTGAATTTTCTCAATCCAGTTAAAGAGGGGTGCCGAAGGCCTTGTGTATAGCTCTTCTAGAGAATTGGGTATAGCGGCATGATTATATTTAATTATATCATTTAAATTCATGGGAATTCTTATACCTAAATATTTCCAACAGGACGTAGTCCAGCTGAACGTGAAATTACGTTGTATAAAATGCTTATCAGAATTCGACAAATTTACAGGGTATATGATAGATTTGGAATCATTTATTTTGAGGCCAGATAATTTGCTGAAGAAATTGAGTAAATGCTGGGTTTCTGGTAGAGAGGATTCTGGTTGGGTTAAAAAGATTGTCATGTCGTCGGCGAATAAACTAAGTTTCAGACTGTGGTCTTTGATGCTGATACCTTTAATTTTTGTGTTAAGGCGTATGGCATTGGCGAGAGGTTCTATAGCAATGGCAAATAAGAGTGGCGATATAGGGCAGCCTTGTCTGGTCCCTCTAGAAAGTTCAAATCTCTCAGTAAGGACATTATTGGTTTGGATGATCGCTGTTGGTGCTTCATAGATGGAATAAATTGTAGCTAGAAACTTGGGACCAAAATTCATATGCTTCATTATGTGTTTAAGATAACACGTTTCTATGCTATCGAAGGCCTTTTCAAAATCAATAGACAAAATAAAAGAAGATTTTAGGTTTTTATGGCGACAAAATTGAATGACATTTAAAACTTTTCTAGTGTTATCTGTAATGTCCCTATTAGGTATAAATCCCGTTTGGTCCAAATGTATATATTGGTCTATAATTTTGTTGAGTCTGGTGGTCATAGTAGCAGTAAATATTTTGTAATCCTGATTCAACAGCGATATAGGACGGTAAGAACTTGGAAGGGTAATATCTCTCTCTGGTTTCGGGATCAGAACAATTTTTGCAGAATTCCAAGTAGGTGGTAGAGTACTTCCGTCCATAATTTGGTTACAAACTAAAGATAAAGGGTCTGCTAAGATAGTTGAAAATTTTTTATAGAATTCGGCGGTAAATCCATCATTTCCAGGAGATTTACCTGATTTTAGATTTTTGATAGTGTTTAAAAGCTCTAAGGGCGTTATAGGTTCCTCCAACCATTTCCTATGTTTGTCAGATAATTGATTTTTTAGTGGATAAAGCTGTAAAAATTGATCAATTAGGTCTTGGTTGGGCGAACCAGTTTTGTATAAAGATCTATAATAATCTAAAAATGCATCAGAAATTTCTTTTGTAGTAGATTTTAATCGCCCCGCCTTATCTCTGATGGCGTGTATAGCATTGTCATTCAGTTTTTTTCTAAACTTCCAAGCTAATAGCTTTATCGACTGAGGTGTCTTGTACCAGTAACGTTGTTTAAGGTATGCCAGTTTCTTTTGAACTTGAGAAACTTCTAAAGTTTCCAATTTTTTCCGTTCTAAAAGTAAAGCTTTATATGTCTTTTTCCGGCCGAATTTTTGATAATTCTCTTCAAGGTGTTTTATCTTGGCCATTAACTCGTCAACTAATTTTTGCTTTTCTTTTTTAAGGGAGGAAGCTATAGCTATGAATTGTCCCCGGACTACAGCCTTCAGTGCATCCCACACCATATGGTGCGAGACTCCGCAAGACATATTATGTTTCAGATATTCTTTAATGGTTTTTTCAATTGTATCTGATGTTGTTTGTGATAATAAAAGTCTTGCATCTAATTTCCAAGTATATGTTTGGTTTGATTTGTCATTGTCATGCAAAGTGCATTCAACCCAGGAATGGTCTGACCAAACCCTGGGACCAATATTCGAATCTGTTACCAAATTTGAGATCGAAGTGGATGTTAAAATGTAGTCAATTCGGGAGTGGGAGCGGTGCCTTGAGGAATAAAAAGTGTAATCCTTGATATTTGGGTTTAGCTTCCTCCAAACATCTATTAGATCAAATTGGAGTAGTAATTTATACAATTCAGAGTTGGCGGGTGGAGTAGCGTTCACAATTTGTACATTGTGTCTAGGCTTAACATTAGTTTTGTCTAAAAAGGGATTTAAAACATAGTTGAAATCACCCCCAATTATCCATGGGGCAGTGCTAAATTTTGATAATTCTAAAAATGTGTTATGCAAAAATTCTATTTGCCCACTATTTGGAGCATAAATGGAGGCTAAAACTATCTCTCTACCGTTTAAAGTACCATGCAGAAAAAGAAATCTACCTCTGACGTCTTTTTGAAGTTTAGTCAGTTGAAATCTAGTGTTTTTGTTAACAAGTATGGCTACCCCCCGCGATTTAGACGACCCTTGAGCTTGATATTGGAAGGAAAATTTATTTGATGAAAACACTATCTAAATTTCCTTTTAGGTGCGTCTCTTGTAAAAAAATTACGTTTGGTTTTTGTTTTATTAACGCATTTAAAATTCTTTTACGTTTGATAAGGGAGTTCAGACCTTTGCAATTTAAGGATAAAAATTTAGTACCTTCTATAATATTTGTAGCCATTAGGTTTTTCCTGGTATACCGATATTTTTAAATATGATTCTTTGCATAAGGGAAGAGGTTAGACAGTATACCAACATGTGGAAACCTGTAGTAGATAAGCATAAGATATATTCCATCTTCTCTAACATTTCTATAGTTCGAGATATCTGTTGTAAAAATATGTAGTTGTGCTTAAAAAAGTTCTCATAAGCTAGTGTAATCCCTAACATCTGGAACTGTTTATAACCATTGAAACAACAAAAACAACAAAACACAAATCCAAATACAACTAAGCACAGGGTCAACTTTTGGACCCTGCAGTCCCTTTCCTTCAGGGAATAAATGCTTATCATAATATTCTAGCAAAATACAACTGAGTGGGGGGAGATAGTGTACCAAGCCCCCCCCACCCCACCCAAAACAAAATAGCAAAATTAGGGTATTTTACAACCACTTCGTTAGGAGATGAGATTGGCTATCATATAAAATAATAGAGGACAGAATAAAAGTTTAAATAAAGTAGGTTAGCTTCACCATCATAACAACGTATAAAAGAGCCCTCTTCACTACAGCCACTGTATACTCAGTTATAGTTTTCCAGATTCATGGTAAAGCATGAACTTAAAGAGGTTAAAGTCACCATATAAAATTAGGTTGACTTTACCATATAAAAATAAATCCAATCAGTTCTGCACGTTTCCTCTAATCTATACTAAAATAATCAGTATTAGGTTTCTAAATGGGAAGTGAAGAGGGAACTTAAATAGGTTGAAGTCACCATATATGATTCATAAAATTTATGCGTTAATAACTATATAAATTAAATAGGTTAAGTCACCATATATTAATTCAAATGAATTATTCTTACAAAAATAAACTCAGTCAGTTATCAGAGTTTACTGACCTTTAAAATGGCTTCATTTTTATAATTAACTTAAAATAAAGATGAGCAAAAAGCCTCACATAATATATCAACTTTTTTCTGAGCTTAATAATATCAATGAATTGTTTAAATTAACAATATAATGAGTTGGGTTCACTCTGTTCTTATGTAAGCTAGTCATTAAACATTTTTTTTAAAACAGTGATATAATATAGACTGGCCCTAAAAAATAAAAGTTTTCACTGTTGCTCACATTCACGATCTGCATTGTATTCTCAGTCTATATTGCGTTATATGATATGACTTAAACAAGATAGATTTACCTAAAATGAACATTAACATAGTGAGCTCCAGCTGCTATTATGTGGGCAATTTTACTTCAATTATAGGCATTTTGCATTTTATAAGGTGTAGAAAATAGAATATAAAAATTGAATATAAAAATTGAATAGAATATAAAAATTGATAACAGTGTCTAAATAATAAATTAAATAGGTTAACTTCACCTTTTTTGCATAGAAATTAAGAAGATGTAAACATTCTGCGTTTATAAGAACTATATAGGTTATACAGGTTTACTTCACCATTTTTGCATTAAAAAAAATTTAAGGGAGGATATACATTCAGCGTTTATAAAAGTTATGGCAGACATAAAAAAATTTATGCACATTCAAGTGATGCATGTCAGCCTATGTTCTGTTTAAAAATAAAATAGGTTAGCTGCACCTTAATTGTATTACTAAAGGAGATACTCAAGCCTACTATACCTTTAAATAAACTTTATAAAAAGTAAAAAAATAAATTCGTAGAATATAGTAGCTCACCCTTCCACAATAACTTTAGAACTATACATGAGTTTCACCTTTTTAACTTAAGCAGGTTTTCTTCACCATTTTTACATTAAAATTAAGGAAAGATTTGCAGCTTAGGTTAATAAAATTCTATACCTTCACCACTGAATAAACTTAAAATAGTAAATTTGCCTCTTTCTTGGAGTTATAACAGCCAGTTCACAGTAACTTTTAAATCTGAATAGGTATACTCAAGCCTCATGCTGTGAAGAAACAGACTGTTGAGAGAGCCATCTTCTGCAGGCAGCGGCTCTTTTTGCTTTTTGAAGAGAAGGATCGTTGTTCCCTTTTTTCGGTCAGTGGCAGGTGAAATAGTTTTCCAATCATATTTTTGGAGTTCTGTCTGAAATCACCTTCGAGTTCTTTCCAATTGAGTCTTGACACGAAGGCATTCAGCGGTGGTTTCGGTGCCATTGGGTGGAGGATTTGCTGCTGCCGCTGGGTGGAAGATCGGCTGAAAGTGGCGGCGCAGGGGGCGGTTTGAATTCCAGTCCTAGGTCCTGGAGGAGCTTCGCGCCGGTATCCAAATCAGTAGCAGAGAGTCTACGACCTTCGTTTAGCACTTGAAGTTCCATAGGTGAGGACCATCTAAAACGAATTTTATTTTCGATAAGGGTTTGTGTAATAGGTCTCATTTGGCGTCGATATTGCAAGGTTTCCGGGGACAGATCTAAGAGCACCATTATAGTGGTATTTTGAAAAGCAAGACCTCTTTTCTCTCTAGCCATCTGTAGAATCTTTCCCCGTGTTCTACTGTCGGGGAATGAAGCAATAATGTCCCTGGGGAACTTGAAGTTTTTTCTGTTGGTGGGGCCCACACGGTAAGCTTGGTCAATTAGAGGAGCCACGCCGTCTTCTAGGTGAAGTAGCCCGGCTAGCCATGTAGCAATAAAAGATTTTAGTTCAGTTCCATTGCCTGCGTCCTCTGGGAAGTTGCGAAATTTTAAGTTAGGCTCTCTCTGTTTATTTTCTAAATACATGATTTTTGCAGTAGCCCATTCTTCCGATTTTTGGAGGCCCCTAATATCTTCCTGCGCTGCAATCGCGGTTTCTAGTGCCGATTCTGCAGCCTGGGAAACTTCAGCTAAAGTTGTTGTTATAGTTTTTAGCTCATCGCTGAGGGGCTTAATAGCTAGACGGACTTGTGCAGCTATTGTGGATTCAATGGAGGATTCTAAATGACGAATTGTGGTAAGGAATTCAAAGCGGGACAATACTGTACCGTCGTCTTCAATGGGTTCAGGAGCGCACTCGTCGGCCATTTTGGGGGCCCGTTCTGGCGTAGTTTTCGAGGGTGAAGTTGTTTTTTCCTTCAGCAGAAACTTCGTAAGTTGTTGAGAATTGGTCACTTTTTTAGCCGACCTCGTTTGTCCAGACTTTCCCATGAGGATTTTTGGAAGCAAAAGTGCTAAATACAATGGTTGTGATGAAGTTTATTCGGGTGGGGTGGGAGAGAGAGACTCCTATGCGTCCACCATTACCGGATGCCTGGCTCCGCCCCCCGAGTCCGCCACTCTTAACCACTAACACCAAGGCTGGCTCTCACATACTAAAATAAGCAGCAGGAAGTCAAATCTTTGTTCAAAATAATAGGCACATCTTGAAAGTACTGCCCAAATTCAAAACTTCCCTCTGTTTGTCTTATCTTCCTTTGGGGACAGTATTTATTTACTCATTTATTTATTTCATTAGACTTATATCCTACCCTCCCCCTATTGTCGGCTCAGGGCAGGTACCAACATATATATCTGCAATTAATGCAGATTTACAAATTAAAACGTATTACAATAATCAATTAAAATCCATAAAATCATCAGCCTTAATTCAATATATTAGCCTCAACCCAGGGGGAAGCGAAAGGGAGCAAATGGCTGCCAGGCATTTTAACCTAACAGCTGACCAGTCAGCTGTTAGGTGTAAATGGCTGGCACCTCAGTTTTGGTACAGCCAAAAGCGCCCAAATAAAAGCTGAATAAAATCAGATTTTTTTTTTCGGGCTCAGCTATATCAGTAGCCAAATACAGATCTTATTGGTATTCTGGGGTATTTATTTATTCAGCTCTGTTTATGTTGAATGCACACCCCTAAGCAGCACCTATCCCCAGCACAGAGACAAAGGGGGATGGGGAGTAAAAATTCAAAGGGCGCTATAGAAGATTGGTTTTGTTTCCAGAAATTAGCTCCAACCAATTTTTAGACTTTCTCATCTTTGAAAAGGCTCTCCCCCTTTTACAACTCTCTTCCCCTCTGGATGGTCTGAGGTTGGTATCAGCCAGCTTCCTCTACTTATATATGCAGGGGGTGGGGTTGAAGCTGTAAAGGTAAAACAAGCCATTTACTAAAAGGTTTTTTTTAATTATTTCAAAAATTAAAGATGGTCCTCTGAGCACTCCTGATTGTTCTCCTCTTGTTTCTACTTGCTCAGCAGTTTTCGTTTCCCTTTTATTGACTGTGCACATCTGCTGTTTTCAGTGGCTCTTCACCTCCGATGGTCATTCACATCTCCCATGCTTAGAACGCCTTCTAGAACGCACAGTACTAATAATGCTGAAGAGTGTTAAAACGATGCTTTGCTCTGCTCCACAAACCCCTACCCACACATGCAAGGCAACACGTTTTGCACCAGCTTCTAGGACCAAAGATTATCCTCTGCCAATTACCCCGACCCACGATTACACCTGTGATCGGCACCGATAGCAGTTACGGTGTAAGGTGCTGGTTGTCAATATTCCTGTCCCTTTTTGTCCCAACAAGCGACATCTGTAGAATTCTTCTCTCCCCCCCCCCCGCATTCCTCAGTGAGAGTTGTTTACAACACGAGTTGTTCGCACGAAGCACTCCACTGCCCCCCGCCCCAAGTCGTTCGTATCACCCAGGAGCTCATTAGATCAATCCGGTTTTAGACGACACTTTTGCAGCCACTCGCCACAATGCCAAACCGATGCCGTCTTAAAACAGGAGTTTCAACGCATCCTGGCAACTGGAACAATAAAGCTCCGATCTTAAACCTATCTGGAAACCGAATAATGGGATCCGCTTCTAGCAAGGAGTAGAGAGGAGAGAAGCGGTTCCGACCAGACTGCAAAGAGGAAAAACACCCCCACACACACCGCCCAGCGCATCTCATCTCCGGCCAAACGAGCAAAAACTCCCTTGACTTTTCCAAGCGAGGAAACAACACCCAGAAGTGGGCTTTCCCCGCCGACACATTTACCTGTCCGGCTGTCTCCCCACCCCAGTCCGCCTGCCAAGCGCACCCCCGTCTTCTTCACCGCCTGCCGCTTTCTGCGCTCCCGGCAGTCGACCAGTCCCTTTCATTCATAAGACGCCGCGCGCAACGCAATGAAAGCAGCAGGCCCCGCCTCCTGCTTCCCACCGGCAGCGTGAACTGACCCCGCCCCTCGCTTGTTCTGGCCCTGCTGTGCTCGGGGAGGGGGGGGGGAGGGAATCTGGTCTTGGGTTCCGAGCGGAAAGGTGGGCGCGTGGGAGAAAGCCGCCTCTCTACCCTTTGCTCTATTGAATAGTAAGCAGATGACTCTTGAGAGCGTTCAGGCCTGCTTCGCTCCTGCGAGACAATGAGGTAGCAGAATGCTGGGGCGGTGGAACGGGCTCCACTGTTTCAGACGGCAGGCAGAAGCTGTGAATGTCCCTAACTTCCTTCACCTTTAATATTTTTTTTAAAGAAAAAAACCTCTATCCAAGTAGGACATGAGCACAGACTTTATTTGAGAGGCTCTACTTGTTTCTCTTTCTTTGCTTTGTTGTTGTTTTCTGTAGGAAGCTTTTAACAAAGGAGACCATTCCAAAGTACATGGGTAGTCCAGGGTAGCGCAATTTCAGCAGGGTCAGCCCTGGTTAGTACTTGGATGGGGGACCACCAAGGAAGTCCAGTGTCGCCATGCAGAGGCAGGCAATGGCAAACCATCTCTGAATTATCTCTTGCCTTGAAAACCCTACAGGGTTGCCACAAGTTGGTGCTTTACAGAGACAAAACGTTCTGGGACAGGATCCTTCACTTGCAATCTGAGGTTGTGCAGAGTCCATTCCACCACCTTGTTCGAGTAGCTGTAGGAGGAGGGGGAAGGTGCTTAAGTCCCCCCCCCCACACACACACACACTGCACTGTTTTCCTGCTTATTTGTACCATTGGGATTATTTGCCCCATTATTTGCTTCACATAAGCCATATACACAAGTTACAGTGAAAACAAGTACAATCCATGAGCAATGTACACTTGAGTAATTCTAATATTACATTCAATTCATAAATGTGTGATTGAAGCCCCACATTTGTCCAGGTACTGGTCCCTGGCTTCATTTGTAAAGTGAACATGTTAGCTATTTCTTACAAACAAATATACACAGATACATCCAGGATGCACACACATTCTTTGTAATATGGAGAGGGCTATACAGGAGCTCCATTCATATGTTACAATGAACATATGCACACCTTGCATGTTATGTGCATACACCTGTTTGTAAGAAAGCAAGAAGGCCCATTCACTTTACAAATGAAACCAGGGACTAGAACCTGGACAAGTGTGAGGTTTAAATCACATATTCAGCTGCACATGTGTTAAATGTAACATGAGAATTACTCAATGCATGTACAAAGAAAAATCAAGTGTACACCATATACAGATTATATGGTGTTCAGTTTAACTTGTGAACAGGTCTACTGGTGGAATATATATAGGTTTTCCTGGTGAAGCAAATAGCACTGTTTCAGGTGAGGACAATGTTTCAGGAGGAAGGCATGAGCACCCTCTCCATGCACTGCCCTGCACATCTGATGGAAAGTGCTTGTGGTGGACCTGGGCCAGTTAGACCCTGGATCATTCAGGATAGAAACTCCAGCCTATTGGAAAAGCAGCTTTTGCCTACTACACATGCTTCCAGTGTTCCCTCTAAGCTGAGTTAGTGTGATCTAGCTCACAGTTTTTAGCCTCCAGCTCACATATTTTTGTCTTAGCTCAGGAAGAATGGCTCTGTAACAAGCTAATTTATCCAGTAGCCAAATTGCTCACTCACAACTTTAATGCCACTTGCTCACAAAGTAGAATTTTTGCTCACAAGACTCCACAGCTTAGGGGCTGTATTACTGATAGTGATCATGCAATCACCCTGAACATGACACTGTTTGTCATAACATAAGAGGAGTTGTTGTGAGATAAGGTTGTGTTGTAATATGTTGTTTATACAAAGCGTACTGAGTCTGCAGAAAAGTAATCTGAAAAGTATAGCACACTTTAATGTGGCACACCTGTAGCACACTTTAATGTTCTACACCAGATCTCTAGTGATGTCATCTTCCAGAGGTTTCTCTTGGAGACACATTGTGATTGGATATCACCATCACCTGACCTGCTGGGCCAAAAACTATAATTCAGTTGTGGCCCAAGGGGGTAGGCTAGCTGAGATTTTCATGGACTATAGGCCTGCACTATGCCCCGCAATTGCGAAAGACAATGCTGATTTGTGGCCTTCCTATCAAAACTGAGTTTCGTGTCACCTAATGCAGCTCTGAACAGTGTTAGGTAGTGAAGCTAGCTTTGTTGTTTTTTGTTCTGTGTGATTTCTGAGTAATGTGATGGCAATAACTATTTTTTCCTTCTTAATACCTTGGAATAAACTTAATATTATTTTATAAACAGCAGTCTGGTTCTTGTGTGCCCTCACTCTGGGAACTCGCGGGGTCTAACCTTTCGTTTCCCTGACAAATACATATATAGGTTTCCTCACTCACAACATGGCAGCCCCATTCTAAGATCCTGATGCGGATGTGTCACTGGTTTTATTATTAATTAATTAAAATATTTATGTCCCACCTTTCCTATTGGCTCAAGGCAAGAAGCAGCACGACTAGTGAGTATCCTATGTTCCTTCAGCAGCGGGGATAAAGAAAATCTCCCACCAAGGTACAAGGTACAGAGAGCATGGAAATAGCACTGGTGTCCATAGCAACCCACCAGCACCCAGCAATCAACAAGGAAGCAACCAGTCAGCATACGCTAACAAGATACATCCCCTGACATCAGCTCACTTCTGCCAAGGCCAGATTAAGATAATGTGGCATCAAGTTTGAAAAGCTTCATAGTATTACCAAAAAATTAATAAAGATAATTTAGTTTTTTTGAAATTTTATAATCTCAGGCTCTAAACTGTAGTTTACTTAGGTCATGCATAATTCAGTTCTCGACAACGCTCCCTCTCCACACATCAAAAGGGCACTAGATGCCCTAGAACAGGGGTCCCCATTGTGGTGACTTTTCTGGCACTCGCCAAGTGTTTTTAGGAAGTGGGTGGGACCAGGTATGGCTTTTACCCAGTAAGCCTTCTGATTGACTACTGGAGATTTGATCGGCTGTGCAGATTTGTTTTTAAAATATGGTTTCGGCAGCAGATGCCACCACAGCACAAGGATCTACACTGTGTTACTGAAGTTAAGCTGTGGCAACCATTTTGTGGCTGGTTCTGCCTCCTGCAGTAGCCATTTTGTGGCAGCCATTTTGTTGCTGTGCCCAACATGCCATGTCAGAATTCCAAATGTGCCTGCAAACTCAAAAAGTTTGGGGACCCCTGCCCTACAACAAATACACACCGAGCAGTTTTCACAGATGTGTATCAGGAGCACCATTACTTTGCCAGGCAAGGAAAATACAGGCACAAGGGCAGAAACAAGAAAACACACAGCCACACTTTCACAGAGAGCCTTCCGAACATATCCCCAACAGCTCATTGAGGAAAGGCACCCATGTGAACAACAGTGGCTGTGAGTTTGACTCCAACCCAGGGCACTGGTGGCAAGAAGGCACCATACAGCTTTTGAGCAACAACAGGTCACCAGCAGCAACACAGACAAGAACATGCAACCCATGCACTTGAAAGCAGTACTGTAAATCCCACACCAAATTGGGCACACCAGAATGAGAGACAGCAGAGTACAGTAGGAATCCTTCAGCAGTCTTGGCAGAACAAAGAAGACTGGAGAAAAGCACTGAACAGTGGAAACGGACAAATTCTACAGTTTCATCCTCACACAGAGATAGCCAACAGGTCTGGAAGAAGTCCCCTGCTGAGCCTTTCCACTGTCAAACTTATCATGGTTGGCTGCCCCACATGCCCGTCTTCTTGGTTGGTAAGCCTCCAAGCACTAGGCTCCTAATGCAGTTAGGAGGCTCATTAACTGCCACCTGTACTAATTCATCCAAGCAACACTAGGGCTGTGCCTCAGGACACTGGGAGGGGAAACTTGTATTTCCACTCTTCATGTTTTGTATGGGTCACTTGAAAGATACACCGAGGCTGAATTACTGATAGTGACTATTGTACATTACAGTGCACATTACACTTAAAAAACAAACTGTTGGGGAAATTAGTAGGGCAGGAACCTTTTCATGGACTCCCATCCCCACTGTGTTCATTGGGGAGGGGGAGAAGCTGGCAGGGATCCCAATTGCATCAAGAGAGAGAGGGAGACAGTTGTTCTAAACTGAAACCCAATTCATTCTATTACACAGTCTTAAGTCAGACAACATTTTGTAGCATTTCAATATTCAACATAGAATATTTCAACACCACAACCCAATACATAAATAGTGCACGTAGTTCTATGAAGGATATCCTTGGTTGCTCTGTCAAGAACCATGACGGAGGGTGGTTGGCCAGAACAACCACAAACAAGACTAAATTCAGACCTTAAGTACCCTTCTCCCTCCATAGGGGCTAATGTGACTGTCAGTCGAGTCTGCTGCTAAGCATCTGATTATACCTGACATACACGACAAAGTTCATCCCTTTCTTTCTATCTCTGGGGTCAGGAAAGTCAAGGGCAAGCTAGAATGATTTAGAGAGTTAAGGAAACTAGTTACAGATAGTGTATAAACATTCCAAAAGGAAGCCTGAAGCCTCCTGGGAAACAGAACCAAAGATATAACTGTACTTTACTATAGAAATTAAAGTAACATAGTTTTAACAGAGGATTGAGGCTCAATCCAGGCCCTAATTCCGTGACACAAATTCAATTAAAGGCTATAACCAGAACCGTATGCACAGACTTATAAATCTATTATATTTGCTTATAATTATATATTCAAATTCAAATTGTTGGACATCAACTGATAGATTTTGTAAATTTATTTTGATCTTTCCACATTAACATATTTGATTAGTTTTTATACATATCATAACACAAAATGAATCTTTCTTGTATCTCATCACAAATCTTAACTAGCATTTTTCATTTTTCATTTTATCTTCTTTATCTTTAAAGTAAAGGTAAAGGTTCCCTTGCTCGAAAGCCCGTCGAATCCGACTCTAGGGTTGCGGTGCTCATCTCCGTTTCAAAGCCGAAGAGCCAGCACTGTCCGAAGACGTTTCCGTGGTCATGTGGCTGGCATGACTAAACACCAAGGCGCACGGAACGCTGTTACCTTCCCACCGAAGTGGTACCTATTTATCTACTTGCAATTTCTTGCTTTCGAACTGCTAGGTTGGCAGGAGCTGGAACTAGAGACAGGAGCTCACCCCGTCTTACGGCACCTGGGTCTTGAACTGCTGAACTACTGACCTTCCACAGCCTGCAGTTCAGCATCTTA
>NW_015177035.1:156931-169377 GCF_001447785.1 Gekko japonicus | reverse complement strand
ATCTCTTTGCCATAAGAATTCTAGCTGCTGTTAATATATATATGATTATATATGTATGTTCTTATCATATTTAATAAATATACTTCTGGTATTAATGGTAGTTTTATTTTTAATGTATCTAATAATATTTTATGTATTTTTTCCAAAAGGTCTGAATGTTACCACATCTCCACCAAATGTGGAGATATGAGCCTATATTTTTTTCTGCATCTCCAACAAATATTCAAAGTTTTCGGGAAACATTTTGCAATTTTTACCGGAGTCCAGTGCCACCTATAGAGCATTTTGTATATGTTTTCCTTATATGGAGCCGCTCTTAAACATTTTAGTGTTTTCCATGTTTTTGCCCATTGGCCTCTTTCTATTCTATACCCTAGCTCTTTTGCCCATGCTGTCATTGACGTTTTGGTAGTTTCCTCCTGTAGATACTCCTCTAACAGTTTTTTAATACCATTTCTGAATTAATTTGTCACTTGAAGACAGCCAAATTTTATCAATTTCGTTTGGACCAGTATAAAAACCTATGCTTTTATCTTAATTATATCTTGATTGTAATACATTTTTTCCCACCAGGATAGTTTTATTTTTTGTTTTATTAATATCTCATCTGACTTCAACTCCATTTTTTTATCCAGTAAGTTGCTATACGTTTCCCCCCCCCATTACTAATGATGGTTTGGTAAATGCTTCTAACGGTGATATCCACCATGGTGTTTTTGTATAATTTTGATCTTTTACCAAATTCCAAGCTTTAATAAGAGAGCTCCTAATTATATGTGCATGGAAGTTGGAATGAATTTTATCTTTGCCGTACCATAGGTACGCATGCTATCCCATCACTAAATCCGATCCTTCTAGAGCGAGTGTTCTTCTATCCTCTAATAGTGCCCACTCCCTAATCCATGTCATAGACGCTGCATAGTAATATAATTGCCAATTAGACAATGCAAAACCTCCATTGCTCTTATTCCCCTGTAAATCTTTGATCTTTATCCTTGATTTTTTTGGATTGCCATATAAATTTACCTACAGCTTTTTCTTGAGGCCCTTTCTTACATGCCCAGGGAAATGCAAATTGCCACTTTGGGGTCAGGTAGTAATTTTTCTCCAGGCCAGTTTGGGCAGGAATCCTGGAGGTTTTTTGCCATCTTCCGTGCGTGGAACAGGGGTCACGGGGGGGTGGGGGATGCATTTCTGAATTTCCTGCATTGTGCAGGGGGTTGGACTAGATGACCCTGGAGGTACCTTCCAACTCTATGATTCTATGTATTACCTTTGAAAAGAGGAGACTATGCCTTTCAACATACAGATATATTGTGATTTGCTCCAGTCCAGTGAGAAGCCATCTTTTAAGATCAATGAAATTCAGATGTATTTAAATAGCAACATTCTATAACATTATCAATTAAATTAGCTCAAGGAAGCACACATGGGCCATAAATCACACTTAGCCCATGATCATTTCTCTACTTATTTAAAACATTTATATCTTGCTTTTTGCTCAATTGATGGGACTTCTAAAGTTATTCATATTTACTTTCTTTCAGAAGTCTTATGTGAGAGAATATCCCTGTTCAAAGGGCAGTCTTACGAATTTATCCACTTGTTGTCTCCAGCACCAGACGCATCATCGAGACTGATAATGGGTGCCCTGATGTAATAAAGTCACAATATTTTAGTGATTTTTTTTTGCAAATATAAGGACACACAGAGCCAGCTTGAACATCAAAAACTGCAAGTTAAACACAAATCCAAAGAAAGAGACCAAAAATGCCACAAAACCAAGTACCATCTCTTTCTGTGTGGGTTCTATGGCGCTAATTCAGGAACAGAACTTGCAAGACCAGTTATTTCAAAATACAGGTTTTTCTTTAACTGAAACTTTCTACCATATAGAACAATTCAACAAAAACTGATATAACATGTAAGTATAACAGTGAATAGGAAATTGCAACACTGGAACAAAATATTACAAGTTCAAGCATAGGCTAATGGGGCCTGAAGTTGCTGAGACTGAGAGGGAAAAAGATGTTGGGGTCGTAGTGGATAGCTCAATGGAAGTGTCAACCCAGTGTGCTGCAGCAGTGAAAAAAGCAAACTCTATGTTAGGGATTATTAGGAAAGGGATTGGGAATAAAACAGTTGATATTGTAATGCCCCTGTACAGATCTATGGTATTGACTCATTTTGAATACCCTGTACAGTTCTGGTCACCATATCTCAAAAAGGACATTGCAGGGCTGGAAAAAGTATAGAGGAGGGCAACCAAGATGATTACGGGGTTAGAACACCTTCCCTATGAGGAAAGGCTGAAGAGTCTGGGACTTTTTACTTTAGGAAAGAGATGACTGGGGAGGGGGCATAATAGACGTTTATGAAGTTATTCATGGGATGGAGAGTGTTGACAAAGGGAAATTTTTCTCCCTCTTGCAAAATGCTAGAATTCAAGGGCATCGAATAAATCTGATGGGCAGTAGGTTCAGGATGGACAAAAGAGAGTGATTAAAATGTGGAATTAGCTGCAACAGGATGTAGCGATGGCCACTGGATCGAATAGTTTCAAAATGGGATTAGATAGATTAATGGGGGATAAATCTATCCATGGCTACTAGCCATGTTGAATGAGGGGAACTTCCACATTAAGAGGCACGAAACCTTTGAATCCCAGCACCAAGAGGCAACACCAGGCAACACCAGGGGAAGGCCTCAGTCTCTATACCCTGTTGTTCGCTGTCCAGAGGAACTGGTTGGCTATTGTGTGAGACAGGATGGCATGCATCCCAGAGTTCTGAAATAACTCAAATGTGAATTTGTGGATCTTCTGACAAAAATATGTAATCTTTCATTAAAATCTGCCTCTACACCTGAGGATTGGAAGGTAGCAAATGTCACTCCCATCTTTAAAAAGGGTTGCAGGGGAGATCCGGGAAATTACAGGCCAGTCAGTCTGACATCAATACTGAGTAAGTTGGTGTTGGTGGAAACTGTTATTAAGGAAAGAATTAGTAGGCACATTGATGAACAAAACTATTGAGGCATACTCAGCATGGGTTCTGTAAGGGAAGTTCTTTGAGGGCTAACCTGCTAGTGTTGACATGGGGAGTAGACAAACATGTGGACATGGGGGACCCAATAGATGTTGTTTACCTTGACTTCCAGAAAGCTTTTGATAAAGTTCCTCATCAAAGGCTTCTACGTAAGCTCAATAGTTATGGGATAAAAGGACAAGTCCTTTTGTGGATCAAAAACTGGCTAATAGGAAACAGAGAGTGAGTATAAATGGGCAATTTTCTTGATGGAGGGTGGTAAGCAGTAGGGTACTGCAGGGATCAGTACTGGGTCCGGTGCTTTTTAACTTGTTCATTAATGATTTGGACTTGGGAGTAAGCAGTGAAGTGGCTAAATTTGCGGATGATGCAAAATTGTTCAGGGTGGTGAAAACCAGGGAGGATTGTGAGGCACTCCAAAGGGATCTGTTGAGGATGATGAGTGGGCAACAATGTAGCAAATGGGATTCAACGTTGCCAAATGCAAAGTGATGCACATTGGGGCCAAAAATCCTAACTACAAATACATGTTGATGGGATCCAAACTGGCAGAGTCTGACCAAGAGAGATATATTGGAGTCATAGTAGCCATAGTAGATAACTCACTGAAAATGTCAAGACAGTGTGTGACTGCAATAAAAAAGGCCAATGCTATGCTGGGGATTATTAGAGAGGGAGGGAATTGAAAACAAATCAGCCAGTATCATAATGCCCCTGTATAAATCGATGGTGCGACCTCATTTGGAGTACTGTGTACAGTTCTGGTCACCACACCTCAAAAAGGATATTATAGCATTGGAAAAAGTGCAGAAAAGGGCAACTAGAATGATAAAAGGGCTGGGACACTTTCCTTATGAAGAAAAGTTAAAGCACTTGGGGCTCTTTAGCTTAGAAAAACGATGACTGAGGGGTGACATGATCGAGGTTTACAAGATTATGCATGGGATAGAGCAGGTCGAGATATAAGTACTTTTCTCCCTTTCTCACAACACAAGAACTCGTGGGCACTCAATGAAATTGCTGAGCAGTCACGTTAGAACAGATAAAAGGAAGTACTTACTGACGACCTCCGGAGGCACCTGGTTCAGGGCAGCTCGGCAGTGCTGCTGTTGTTAGATCTGTCGGCTGCGTTTGACACGGTCGACCATCAGCTACTAGCCCGCTGCCTTGCTGATGTGGGGATACAGGGGCTTGCCTCGCAGTGGCTTGTCTCCTTTCTCCAAGGTCGGGGACAAAGGGTGACACTAGGGGAGCAGCAATCCTGGAGGCACCTATTGGCGTGTGGAGGGCCTCAGGGGGCGGTGCTCTCTCCGATGCTTTTTAACATCTATATGCGTCCCCTTGCCCAGATTGCATGGAGGTTTGGGCTGGGGTGCCATCAGTACGCTGATGACACCCAGCTCTATCTGATGTTGGGCTGCCAGTCAGGCTCCAGACTGGAAGATCTGGACCGGGCATTGCACGCCTTGGCTGGTTGGCTCAGACTGAGTTGGCTGAAGCTAAATCCAGCGAGTCGGGGTGGTGTGGGGTTCAGGCTCCCGACCTTCGATGGGGCGCCATTGGTGCCTGCGCCAGGGGCTAGGAGTTTGGGAGTGCTCCTGGAACCCTCCTTAACAATGGAGGCCCAGGTAGCAGCCACTACCAAGTCGGCCCTTTACTATCTTCGTCTGGTTGTTGGCTCCCTTCCTCGATCGTGAGGATCTGGCTACAGTGATCCACGCAATGGTCACCTCGAGGCTAGACTATTGTAATGCTCTCTACATGGGGCTGCCTTTGTCGCAAATCTGGAGGCTGCAGCTAGTGCAGAATGCCGCGGCCAGACTGTTGATGTGTCTTCCTAGACAGGAGCACATCCGGCCGGCGCTGAAGGCACTGCACTGGCTGCCAATAGCATACCAAATTTGCTTCAAGGTGCTGGTACTTACCTTTAAACCCTAAATGGCCAGGGTCCGACATACCTGAGGGACCGCCTTTCCCCATACATACCCCAGAGAGCACTACGGTCGGGGTCACATTGGCTGGTTGTTCCAGGCCCCAGGGATGCCAGGCTCGCTGCGACCAGAGCTAGGGCCTTTCAGTGGCGGCTCCTTACTGGTGGAACGAGCTCCTGGAGATCAGGGCCCTGCGGGATCTTATGCAGTTCCGCAGGGCCTGCAAGACGGAGTTCTTCCACCAGGCTTTCAATTAGGAGCCGCCCACTAATACCACCAACAGCCACTATTACTATCTGCAGCATAGGCTGGGCTGCAATGCAATTGCGCCACTGCTGAGTGGGATGTTCTGGCCCTATATGGCACACCATCTTGCCTAAAACGTACTGTGAGCACTTTAATTTGTATATTGTAATTGATTAACTGGTTTTATTGTAACTGATTGTTTGATTGGTTTTAAATGTTTATATGAATCTCGGCCCAGTGGGCCAAGTAATGTGAGCCGCCCTGAGCCTGCTTTCAGGGCGGGCGGGCGGGCGAGAAATACGACAAATAAATAAATAAATAAATAAACCCAAAGAGTGATTAACACATGGAATTCACTGCCACAGGAGGTGGTGGCGGCTACAAGCATGGATGGCTTCAAGAGGGAATTAGATAAACATATGGAGCAGAGGTCCATCAGTGCCTATTAGCCACAAGGTATAGATAGGAACTCTCCGTCTGGGGCAAGTGATGCTCTGTATTCTCGATGCTGGGGGGGGCAGTGGGAAGGCTTCTAGTCTCCTGGCCCCACTGATGGACTTCCTGATGGCACCTGGTATTTTTGACAGAGTGTTGGACTGGATGGGCCATTGGCCTGATCCAACATTGGCTTCTTTTATGTTCTTAGGACTAGATGGATCATTGGTCTGATCCAGCAGGGCTCTTCTTATGTTCTTATTAGTTTCTTTGAATTCAATTAAAGAACTGGTACGTGCTTGCTTGTGAGAGTTGGTGTTCAACTTCTTCCCAAGTTCACCAAGGTGTCAGAATCCTCTCAAGGATCTTCTCATTCATTCCTCTGTCAAAGGTGTTCAGTTTCAACAACTTAGCCAACAAAATTATGAGACTGCCATTTGCAGCTTTAAAGACACAGGCCAGCAATAATATTACAGAAATACCACCAGTTATAGTAAATTTAATTCCCCTTTACCTATTGACTTTTCATATACACAAATTTAAATTACCTTACACAAGTTGATAAGGAGGGAGGAAGAGATTTGGGGTTTGTTATTTTGTTCTGGTTTAAACTGAATTATTTTTTTTACTACTACTGTAAGTAATTCCTTGAACCAGAAGGAAATGTGGGGTATAAATGTTTTAATAAATAAGAGCCCCAAAATTTTATACAACTCCCCAGCAAACACTCGCCCTCTGGTGCTAGCCCCCATTCCCCAACTCCATCCCTACTGGGCCGAACCAAGGTGAGTTACCAAGGGTCATTTCGTAGAAAAAGAGGTGCAGGAGCTCATTAGCATAACTCATTAGCATAACTCATTTGCATAGGCCACACCCCCTGGCATCACCAGAAGTGTGTCAGAAGGCAACACCCACCGCTCAGGCTCCACTGGACTGTTTTGGATTGCTAGCTGTTGGGGGGTGGGGGGAGGAACGTGCAGATCTGTACTCACAGAGGAGGGAGAGCTTGTACCTGAACAAAACTTGGTCTTAAAGGTGCCACTGGACTGTTTTGGTCCGGGGGGGGGGGGCGGGCTCTGCAGCTTACCTGGCTGCTTCTTGCTCTGACTGTGGGCTGCTGGGAGCAGGGGGTGGGGCTTGTTGCATGTGCCCGCCCCCTGGGCTCTTTACTGCCGGAGCTCCGCTCCTGTGGGCTCCTGCAGGAAATGACCCCTGGGGGTTACACAGGCATTCTGGAAGCAACTCACAACCTCCAGTGCAGTTCTAGGGAGAACATCTACGTTTTTCTGCAAGACTAGTGGTTAGATCTCATAATCCATCAGCATATGGTACTGATGGTCACAGATCTCTCCCATGTTCCCCACCCTCTAGCAGTCTTTCCTGATCCAGGGGAAATTTTTCCTGGGAGGCAAAGGACACACCTGGACTAACAGCTATATAGGTCGGCAAGCTGCAGAGGGGATGAGATCACCATTTCAGCATCTTCCATCAGAAAAGCTCCACTGATGAACAAGGGAGCGACTTTGGTCCCTTTCCCCTCTCCACGGCAGCCTCCTGACCTGGGACCCAATAGGAATGAACTTTCCTAGGATTGGAAAGAACTGCTGTGGGAAGGGGAAAGAGGTGTGAAACATGCATATGTGGGATCCAACCCAGTGCATGTATCTATCCATTACTTCTGTATGTAGAGGGTGCTTAGGGTGGATCAGTAATTCTTGCACTTTCTGTTAGTGATTAATGAGCACAGGCAACTGATGAAATAGTTCAATAGAGCTGCCTTCATCTCCCGCCTTCCACTCAATAAGGATGCTCTTGCCCATGCCTCATACTCTGCAAATCTCCTGCTTCCTAGAATGATGCACCATCCAGTTCCCTCTTAGCATTCATTTAAACAACGGAAGGTAGCTTAGAAAGGGTTTGCTAAGGGAAACTTGTGACATGGTCAATAAATCATGATTTTTTCTAACATTTTCCAGTCTGGTGATTCTGAAGAATGTAATTTTTAAAACCCTCAATTCCCTCTTGTGGGGGCAGAAAACCACTTTAAAGTGCCATGTCAATATTTCAAGATGCAAAAAGCAGATGAACTTTCAAAAGCTACCTGTGCCTTCAACAATAAGTATCTGAGCACACTGCTTGTGTACAACCATTTTTTTTATGCCACTGACTAAGCAGTTGTGGCCAAATTAGTCTGCCAGCCATGAACAGAGCAGCATGAGCCTCTTCCAGCTGTTTACTTTCCCTAGGCTTGTATGCCTGTGTTACTATGACAACCAGCTAACAGGGGACTGCATTGCAAGATGTTTGTCTTGAAGTAATTCAGTACTTAATGCGAAGAATCTAAGGATTCCCAGGGACCAGGAACAACCATTATACTAAGGGATGCTACTTTAGAGCTTTGCCTTTCAAAGGAGAGAGTTGGAGGTAGGACATGTGCCTTCTACAACTTCTAAATCTAATGTAACAAACTCAGAAATCAATATAAAACACAAACCTCAACATCCCTGTGAACTCTTAACATACTTCAAAGGAGATTCAGGTGGGTAGACATGTTGGTCTGAAGCAGTAGATCAAGAAGTGAACATGCACACAAATGCTTATACACCGAACAAACCTTTGTTGGTCTTAAAGGTGTCACTGGACTCAGACTTATACTTCAAAGGTGTGTGAACAATGCCTAATGAAATCTCAGAATTCATCAACAAGGAAAGTGTTAATGAAATATAAAGGTAAATATTTAAAACTATTACCTTTTGTCACTCAAATAAATGTGGCCATCATTTTTATTTCAATGTAATGAAAGCTAATGACATATAGTCAACAACAACATCATGGTAGGGAAAAGAGAAGGTAGGTCACGGGCATCTAGACAGTGAGCATGTGAAGATTCTCTACCCAAGAAGAGTGAAGGGACTGACAATCCCTGGAATAAATGACCTAATAAAGTAGCACACAGAATACAGTACTGTGAAGTGGTGGAAGTGGCATGGCTTACTCCTGTAATGCACTCTTTGTTTTTATAAAACGGACCTTACCTGCTTTAAGACATGAATAGACATGTGCATATGATCTGCTTGTTATGGTTAGCATGGATATCAGAAGCAGAAAGTATTCCTGGGACCATACCATACAGCAGTTTGTTTGAAAGTGAACATCAGTAATTTCCTAGTGTGTGTCCCTACACCACCTGTGGCACTTCATTTCTGAATTTCCTGTCGGCTACTAGCTGTTATGAGAAGAGCTCCATCAAGAAACACAGTAGTCCCTCTGTGGATAACACAAGCCACCACCAAGAAACAAAGTAGGGGTCTCTAGATGCCTACTACATACCCAGACTTGAGAAAGATAGAGGTTTGTAAATTAAATAAGAGTGGGAAAAGGAAAATACTGAAATGACCTGATGGGTGGAAAAAAGCTCAGCCTGCTCAAAAAGCTTTCAAATCTTAGAGAAGGGAACTAGGTGGAATAGTATACGATTTCTGAAGTGTTTATTCCCCCGCCCCCTGTTCTGCAGTTACTCATGCCCCCACAGCGTTTAGATTCCTGTTCTTCAGAGCACAAAATTTTACCCAATCATCACACCTGTAAAATCCATAATCTCTTGCTCTCTCACCCTCCCACCCACAACGAGGGCCCAAGGGAGCTTAATACATTGTTCTCCCCTGCATTTTATCCGCATAACTACCACTGTGAGGAAGGGTGGGCTGGAAAATCCTGATTGGCCAAAGGTCACTCAACAAACTTCCATGGCAGACTCAAACCTGGGTTTCCCAATTATAACTAAGGACAACAATTGGTACTAAGAAAAAAAAAACAAAGATTCTGCTTAAGAAATAATAAAAATATATTTGACTTTAATGCAATGCTCTCTTGTTTTTATTTTTCTTATACAAAAGGTAATTTAGGATACAAAATGGTTATTTGGAGTGTCATCTACAGGGACAAAACACTAATCTAAAATATTACAGCTTTTTGATATCAGTAAGCTTGTACTGTAACCAAACAGTTTTCCTGAGTTAAAAGTGCAATGCACAAAATTCATACTCTATTGCTAACAAGACATTTTACAATAATGAGGTTCTAATAAAGGAAGTCTCTGGCACCTATATAGCCAAAAGTAATCAGTGCAAAGACATGCTACTAATCTTGTATCTGAGAAAGACAATGTTCCTATTACTCAGGACACATGAGAAAGACACTTATTTCTCAAGACACATCAGAATTACGCTCATCTATTTATCCCTAATATATTCTTGTTAAGTTTTTACACGGTAGCAAAAATATATTTTCAAAACAGCAGAATATAAAGTTATTCCCCAAATATTCAAGTAATCACACAAGAACATGATGTTCATGCATAACATTTTGCCCCAAAGAATTCAAACAAACAACAAACAAACAAAAAAGATAAATATGTAGACAGTAAAATACAGAAAAGGAGGTTCTCATGTTGGCTTTTTAGGCTCTAAAACAATGGATCTCTTCACAGGAGGTTCCAAGATCTTGCAAAATTCTGAAATTCAAAATAATCAGTAATATATTAGGAAGTACATAGGCAGAGCAGGAAAACAAAGGAGTGCAATTTTTGTTAGTACAATGCATTTTTATTAAAAAATGGAAATAATTTATTAATGCAATAATGCTTTTTGACCAAATCTTACTGATTTATCAGTTCTTAAGATTTAAAATGAAAAAAAAGAAGATTCACAACCAGTGGGCTGGATTCAATGAAAATTGAGCACAAGGATGATCATAGATGCAGATTTACCCTTCCCTCAATAACTCTTAAGCCTCCAAAATGTGTATGCTGGAGGTTATGGTACCCACTAGGACAGGGGTGTCAAACATACAGCCCATGGGCTGGATCCAGCCCCTGCAGGGCTGCTATCCAGCCAGCACGCAACTGGCAGTCTGGTGCTTCCTGCTCCTGCTTCCTGCATCGCAGCTCCTTTTGCCCAGTCTCTCCTATTTCCTGCTTTGCAGAAGACAGAAAGCCAAGCCTCCCTTCCCTCGATTGGCTGAGGGCTCCTCCCCCTCCTCTAGGGGGGAGGGAGGGGAGAGAGAGAGAGAGAGAGAGAGAGAGAGAGAGAGAGAGAGATGGAGTCTCGTGGCACTTTTAAGAAGACCAACAACATTTTATTCCAGGTATAAGCTTTTGTGTGCAAGCACACTTCTTCAGAGAGAGAAGGGCGGAGGGAGGGAAAGAACCAGAGAGAGCATGCCAGAGAGAGAGAGGGAGTCCCATGGCACTTGGAAAGATCCCCCTTTCCAGTTCTAACAGATGGTGGAGAAGAAACCTAACAGCACAGCTTGCATTCTTTATTAGTAGAAGGGAGTAAGAGTCCAGTAGCACCTTAACGACTGACAAAAATTGTGGCAGGGCATGAATTTCATGAATCACTGCTCACTTCTTCAGATACAGCTAGAATGGGAGTCCATCTGTCCTTATTATCTTGAAGTGAAGTTATTTCAGATGCCAAATGACAATAGCAGGCATTGGTAAATGAGAGAAGAAACCTAGGTCTCAATTCAGTCCAGGAGGATGCATTGTTTTGAGCTTCATTATCAGTTGCAATTCAGTAGTCTCTCTTTCTAATCTCCCTTTGGAAATACTTTGTAAGACAAACTGTTATTCTTAGGTCAGCAACTAAATGTCCTGGAAGGTTAAAATGTTCTCCCACTTGTTTTTGAATGTTGCGGCTTCTAATAGCAGTAGAAAGAGTAAGAGTCCAGTAGCACCTTGAAGACTAGCAAAATTTGTGGCAGGGTATGTGCTTTCTTGAGTCACTGCTCATTTCTTCAGACTTCTTTCCATTTATTCTTTGCATCCTCCTGGACTGAATCCTCCCGTACCAGACCTATGTTTCCTGTCTGATTATCAATGATATCTCCATGCCTACTATCCCTTAGCATATCACACCTAATCCAATCATGCCTGCTACTGCCAATCAGCATCTGAAATCATCTTTATAAAGTTTATATCTCTGGTATCTCATGTTACATTTTATGGCACACATGACCCAGCCTGACAAAGTGACATTTGTGTCCGATCCAGCCAACGTAACAAATCAGTTCAACAACTCTGCATTAGGTGACCCAAGGAGGACCACTGCATAGAGAAAGGAGAACCAGGAGAAACTGCACCCACCAACCCCTTCCTCCAGCAGCACTTATTTTGGCACAAGACCTGCCAGTGGTGCAAGAGCAAGGAGGAAGCAATTTCCCCTGGCACCCCTTCCACCTTGCAGCCACTTTGGGCTGCACAGCTTTTTATCCACACAGGCCAGTATCAACTTTATGAAAGTCACAAGAATCATTGTGGGAAGGAGTTGGTAGGAAAGATTTGTCAGAAAGTGCCTGATGTTGATAACATTATTGGATCCAACCCAGCATATACCCAGAAGAAGATATTCATAGCACTGCCTGCAACTTTTTCTGGGTCAATCCATATTTCAGCTCTTGCTGAGTGATATGATAGTTTCCAAATAACTATTTCTGCACATTTAGGGACACACACTGCAAGCGACAATCATATTTGCATAATGAAAATGTCAGTCTGGCCAATCACGCCAGAGTGTTACCCAGCACCAAAAAGGTTTGACTAGAAGCAATAAACCATATCCTAAGCAATGGCCAAGGGGAGCAATCCCAAACCCACATCTGCCTTGCCCCAAAGCCTTGTAATTTTATTCCCTGGTACACCACAGGCTACTGATAAATACTGGCTTGATCCCTGCCTTTTCAGTTACCTACCTGTGGCTGAACCAACATCATAGCCTATTTTCCC
>NW_015177035.1:147838-156892 GCF_001447785.1 Gekko japonicus | reverse complement strand
TACAGCTCACTGAGTGTTATTCTCCTTTCCTCTTCATGAGCTACTCAAAATATAATGACTAATGTCTTTGTAAATACTTTTCCCTAAAGTGTCTCAAATTTGAGTTGTGAGAACCAACAGTTCTAAATGTCACAGTAAAGTATGTAAATGTGTAGCTGATACATCAATATTTTCTCCTTTTATACTTACTGTATTCCTTGTTCCGTGAAAGGCAACGGACCACAAATACAAACAAGCATCTTAGAATTGTCTTTACTTCTTTTCACAAACTGAGAGACAAGAGGGAAAGAAATTTTCCCTTGTTTCCCTGTCCATCCTTTGTTTGGCTCAGACAGAACAAACTGAACATCAAATCTAGAAAAAAGAGAAGTGCAACAGAGATATTTAACATGCATGAGCGTCAGCTTTGTACAGATATCAAGTCATGCAAGAGCCACCGAAGAAACTTGGGCTAGAATTCTCATACTAATTTTTGTACACTTGTGTAATATTTCAATATTATGTTTTATTGACCTTGTGAGGGCCATTCTTGATCATGCGTGGGGGGCTCAACCTAGCTATATTTCATGTAACTGAGTACTGGAACAGCAAAACAATAAACTTGGTTCTGAGATGTCCTTAGCATTATATATTCAGATACACACTCTACAGAGAAGTCTTGGGAACAGAACCAATAATTTTTATGTGGAGGAGAACAAGTACCCATTTGGCACCCTCGCCACCCCTACACCTTCAAGTACCACCTGGCCCAATATGTTTATTATGTTTATTAATACCTTGCCTTTTCATCATTATGGAACAAAAGACTGCAGACTCAAGAGGACTCTCATCCATCCAATCCATCTCTCTTCCATCCAACCACTGACCAGGATCAAACTGCTCATATTCAGCAAGGTGTCCTCCAGCCATATTCTGGGTCATAACCATGTCTGCCATTTTTCTTGGGCAAGGAGAGATAACAGTGCCAACAGGGCTTTTGTGCACAGTTCAACCATCCCTTGGTGGAAAGCAGGAGTAGACTGTCTCTTGTTCCATTCAAAAGAGCTGACAACATGAACCAGTCATCAGTTTTCCTCAGCAATGTTACAGCCATTGCAGCAGTGTTTCGAATTATCCTGATACAATGAGGTTTAGGCCAGTGACTCTCAAGGTCCCAGAATATCAGAGATTTTAAACAGAAGGACATCGGAGAGAAAGAAATTAACCCTCAGACTGTTAATCATAATTCAATTTGAAACTCAGCTATAATGGCTTTGTGTTTTTCCTTATCACTAGTTTTAGAGAGATGACAAAATTTACAAGCAGCTCCAAACAATAACATACTCAAGGAGTTGATCAGAAAACAAACACAGGTACAATTCCCACATTCCCTGTCAAAAGTCAATGGGAAACATAGATCTATCCATGTGTTTTGCCATTACAGTTGCAAAGCAAGTCAATTTTCCCCCAGTACATAATTAATGTGGCAAATAAGCTACCAAAACCCCCCAACCACTTTTTGCACAGTTCACAATAGTAACCTGTTTTGATAAAGCTGTGCTATAACACTAGTTGAGCAGAGCTGAGCAATTCACTTCAACAAAAAGAATAATTCTAACACAAAAGCTTCAACATGTGAAAGTACTGTCCTATTACTAATTCATAATGCAGCATGGAAGTTCAAAATGGGGGGGCATGCCTCCTACATGAAGGTAAAAATTGGAAAAAAGCACTGAAAGGGAAAAATAAAAGAACAAGCAGCCCTCTGGCTGTGTAGGTCCCATCATTGTGCTGCCAGATAAAGCTTAACCTAATTTAGAAGACTACTGTGTAACAGATAAATAACAGGAATTGTGCTCTAGAACCATAAGGTAACATTAATTAAAACTTTTATAGTTTATTCCCTACCACATCAGTGACTCTTCATGCACAGATTCCCAATTCTGTGTAGGATATGCCTTGTTCAAAGCTCACTAGTCTAGTCCAGTATATGTCTGTTCCAAGGCAGCACCATCAGATAGGAGGTGTATTTTCAGTGCCTATATATGTATTTACAGGCCAGGCTCACCCGCTAGGCGAACTAGGCATTGGCCTAGAGTCCGGCCCGGCCCGAGGGACGCCAAACAGGACCCAGCCCCCCCACACCAAAGCCCCCCAGCACCTGCCAAAAGCCTAGTGGCTTCCCTGACCGCCAGAAGAAGCCCTGCTTTCTGACTTCCCGGCAGCCCACCTCAGCGCCCCTCTGGTCCCGCCCCTACCAAAAGCCCACATGCCAGCGCGCTGCCCAGAAAAAGATCTGCTTTCCTCCCTCCCGGCAGCCCGCCTCGCACACGCCTCAGCGCCCCTCTGGCCCCACCCCCGCCAAAAGCCCCAGCGCGCCGCCCAGAAGAAGCCCTGCTTCCCGCTGGCCTGCCCTGCACCTCAGCGCCCCTCAGCTGAAGAAGCTGACTCAGCTGAGTCAGCGCCTGGGGCTGGGCGCCAGCAAACAAGTGTGGCCAGCGGCAAGTGCCAGCAAGTGTGCACCCACGCCGGGCCCTGGAAGAAGCACTGCCTACCGCCTTCCTCCAGAGACTGCCGGCGGGCCCGCTTCGCACCTTCCCTCATCGCAACTAGTGAAGTGCTCGGGGAAACCAGCTGGTAAGTTTCGGGGGGGGGGGGGGTGGTGGCAAGGGGGGCATGGTTAAAAGCCATTTAAAATTAGGACTGCCAACCTTCAGGCAGGGTCTGGAGACTCCTGGAACTGCTCTCTAGGCAGAAAATCAGTTCTCTGAACTTCCCCTGGCTCTTGGGATCAGTTCCCCTTGGAGAAAATGGCTGCTTTGGAGGGTGGACTCCCAAGTGATTATACCCTCCTGGGGTCCCTCCCCAGGTTCCCCAGGCATTTCCCAACCTGGAGCTGGTAACCCTGGCTAGAACAAAGGCTGCAACGTTTCTCCGGATGTGTGTGGCATAGGCCACTTTGAGGATTGGGGTTGCCACATCCAGTCTGGAAAACTCCTGGAGATTTGGGGAGTGGAGCCTGGGGAGGACAGGGACCTCAGTGGGGCACAATGCCATAGAGCCTACCCTCTTCTTTATTGTGTTTGCATGGTTTTATTTCCTAGTAGATTGGTGGAATATGGCAATGATTAGGAATTGTGTTTGCATGGTTTTATTTGTGTGCTATTCCCAGGTCTAATCACTGGCATCTCCAGGTAAAAGGATCAGGTAGTCAAAGCTTTGCAACTTGAGTAACCCTGGCTAGAACAAAGGCTGCAACGTTTCTCTGGATGTGTGTGGGCACAGGCCACTTTGAGGGTTGGGGTTGCCACATCCAGTCTGGAAAACTCTTGGAGATTTGGGGAGTGGAGCCTAGGGAGGACAGGGACCTCAGTGGGGCACAATGCCATAGAGCCTACCCTTCTTTATTGTGTTTGCATGGTAAAAGGATCAGGTAGTCAAAGCTTTGCAACTTGAGTAGAATTTACTTCCTTTCTGTATTATTTCGTCTGTGTGCTGTTGGGTTCCCAGCCGGGCAGGCAAAGCAAAGCGTCAAGGTTACTTGCTTGAGCTAAAAGATAACAGAGCAAGCGAGAAGCGAAACCCAAAATTCCAGAGACATGAAGGAGCTTGCTTTTTCAGGGCAGGCAAATGTATTGGGGTGGAAAACTTATGTCTCCTCTTTGTACATGCCGTGGTTAAAAGAGATGCAAAGAGATATTAGGTTTACAAGCGGCCTCCCCCAGGGAAGACTGTATTCCCTGCCCTTCACTTTGAGACTCAGAGCAGCTTACAATCCAGCTGGGACAGAGAGGCCTCTGAGAGAACTGCTCTGAAAGAACTGTGACTGGCCCAAGGCCACCCAGTTATCATCTTTCCAGAGACACGAAGGAAGCATCCTTAAGTCTCATCCCCCCCCCCGCTTTTCAATGGAGCACAGAGAAACTCAATGGAGCTTGTTTTTTCAGGGCAGGCAAATGTATCGGGGTGGAAGACAAGTGATATTGCTCCTACAGCAAGTGGTGTTACTGCTGAGGAACAAGTCTCACAATCTGGAGATATTCCAATGGAACCTGATGAAACCACTGAGGAAGCTCCTTCAACAAGTGGTGTTGCTCCTACGGCTGAAGAAAAAGTCTCACAATCTGGAGATCTTCCAATGGAACATGATGATACCATTGAGGAAGCTCCTTCTATCAGTGATGTTGCTCCTGCTGTTATTACTACAGCAGCAGTTGGTATTGTGCCTGACTTGAATTACAGTGACCCTACTAACTGGTCAACTTCTTGCAGTGATACTTTAAGACAGCTTATAGTTGAACAAGGACCACAGCAGGTTGTATCATATGATTTCCCAAAAGACTCCAGAAAAAGAAGATTCTCTCCTGTCCACTACAAGAGGAGACTGCCAAACGATGAAGAAGTGAGCCGTCAATGGCTGATCTATTCCACCACCAAAAATGTGGTTTTTTGTTTTTGCTGTAGGCTGTTCAGCAAAAGAAATGGTGGTGTAATAACTCTACAAGACCCAGGTTCAAAAGACTGGAAGAACATTGGAGCAATTCTGGCCTCACATGAGATGAGTTCTTTCCATTTAGACAACCACCATGCCTGGAAAGAACTTGAAGTGCGCTTACGGAAAGGACAAACAATTGATAATATCAACGAGCAGAAAATCAGGGAAGAAGAGCAATATTGGCAACAGGTCTTGGAACGCTTGATTGCAATGGTCAGATTTCTTGGCATGCAAAACTCCGTTATGGAAGCAGCTCTAGTTAATGCATGTTGGTTAAACAGGATTATAAGGCCTGAAACTTCTGTTCATCATACATACATGCATTTATACCACTACTCTGTAATTTGGTGCAAAGAATCTAGCTGGACAGGACCAAATGTCATAAAAATCTTATGTAAAATTGCTGGGTTACTGCTCAGTATGCCTTGAACTTGAGCAGAGAAAGTCTGCGATGGATTTCTTGCACAAGCAACATGTATTACAAAATCTTCTGTTGGTTAAAATTGTGTCAAAAACTTAAAGATATTCTAGGGGTTTTTCCTGAACGGATTTTACTCTTGCAACAATCACATACTTCCTTCTGATAACTTATACACTGGTGGAAGTAAACAGCAGAGGTGTGTGTGCCCCATCTCTTGAACTATTTCCCCCTGCTAAGGGAGACTTTTGTTGGAAGGCAGGAGATAGATCAGTCATTGTTCTTCCTCAAATACCCTCATCCACCCTCTGCCTCGTTACCTAAAACTTAGAGGTGGATTAGATAGTTTTGTCCTGTGCGAGATGTCTCTGTGAGTATCCCAGTCTTTGCCCATCAAAAACATGTTCTTCTGCCAATCAAGAACTTGTTCTTGTTCTGTACATTACCTTGTGTCATTAACAGCTAACTGTTCCAACTGACTTCTCCAGAGTATATCATCTTCTGTTTTGTTGAAAAACATCAGCTTTGCTGTCCTTAAAAAAGATATTATAGCTTCAACATTTAAATATTTAATCATAACCTATTAATACTTCACAAGCAGAACACACCGAGTAATACAATATCTTAAGATCCACAGTCTTCTCAGTTCTCATCTATTTTGCTATAGTCCCTTTTCACCCCTCTCCCGCCACCTCTCACTCCATCCTTCTATCCCTGCCAAGTTTCTTCAATATCAGAAGAAAAAGAACATTTCAAAATGGGGCCAATGTAGTCATCTTTCCCAGAGTTGGAAATGGCTACAGCAGGAGGGAAAAAGTGAGCATGAACCATGGTCCTTGTGCTGGATCCAACGCAATAAAAATATGCAATTTTGTGAGATGTTTTGTCTTGCTTTCACTTTAGGGAAGCTGAAGCAATTCTGTCTGCTTGGTGAATCATCATTAACAAGTAAAAAAAACAAAGAGGGGGAGGGAATGACTGTGTGTCCTGAGAGAGCATCATGGCTAGCCGAATGCATATGGAGTGGCTAGGTTTTCCTGTTGGCCTGTACAACTATCTCTATATGCAGGAGTCCAAGAGGGATAGTGCTACTAGATAAATTGCTATTTCAGATATGTCAACTAGCCCACAGTTAGTTTAAATTCCAATTAACAATACAGATATATGCCGAAGTTTACATACAATCAATAAAATCATGATTGGAGGGGTAATCTGTATTCTGACACCAAAGTAAGCCAGAGTTTAACCAAACTGTGGTTTATATAAAGCATACTGAGCCAATTCTTATGACTGTGCCACTGTAGTACAGACATCTTTAAACTTCTTTAGATTGAACCCTGTGCTGGACACAACATTCCCCAAACATAAGCAAGCAAGAAATCTTTGCAAAAGAAATCTTTGGCCCCCTTAGCCTTTGGGTTACTTTCAGGGAATTCTGATGTTCATTGTTGTCCAAACCCACCCATACAACACATATTGAGCTATCTCTGCAAAACACCACTTTGCTATCGGAGGAATATCTGCCTGGTGTTTTGAAATTATTTATGTCACCAGACAAGTTCAGAACAAGAACTACTTAACCAATATGACATAATTAAATGTAACAGCTAGACTGTCATAATAAAGAAGAGTGTACTGTTTAAGGTTAATGGGATCAGATTATCTCTTTAGTACACGTACAGGATTTTTACGCTCAGTTAGAAAAAGACTTCTAGCATAATGTAATTTAACTGCTCTCTCCTTATCCCTCATGGTCTAGTGACATTGTAGCATTAGGAATAATGTCATAGATTAAATAGGTCTCTCAAAGAGATCTAATGTTTATTCATCTGAACACAGTGCTGGAGTGAGGATCAAAAAAATCCATGCAATGGAGCCATGTGAAGATAAACTCAAGGGAATTTCCAGGTGCACAAAAATAAAAAGGGTGAGCGCTGAGAATTAAGAAAAAGGTAGTAAAAGAAAATATGAATTTTTAAGTATGGTTAAAAAAGAAGGGAAAGAATAAAAAAATGAGATATGGTGGGGGTGGAAGCGCTGCGGGAAGCCTGAAGCAGGGGAGGGAGGGAGATTTAGAAAAGGGATGTATTTAAAAAGGTGAAATGGTGTAATATTGGACATGTTGTTATATCCTGACAATAAAAATTGTGTTTAAAAATAAAATAAAATAAAAAGGGTGAGCAGGCTGGTCCACTTGCTCCCATTCAATGTGCAGCCTGGTGAGGGGAGAAATGAAGGGGGGGCTGTGGGGGTAGAACTGTCCTCACCAACACCACCTCCCCACAGATTTATTCTTTCCAGCTGCCTTGCAAAGTTAGAGGACCAGGATTGCTTCACTGAGCACTCCAACCCCTGAAGATGACTGCAAAGGTGGAAACAAATCCATCTGTGTAGTCATCCTTGGGAAAGTTGAAATGTTCCACAGCATTTTGCTGTGGGTCCCCACTTGTCAAATATCATTATGGTGCAAAATGCTCCCTTGGAAATAATTCTGAATGCGACTTATAGCTTTTTCTAGCTCTTATTATTTTTCTAACACAATAACCACACTGTGACATGTCCAAGTAGAATGACAATACACTTAGTGAACCACTACAGGAAAGCTGATTTTTCTTGAAAAGTTAGCATTGAATTCCTTCAAAATTACATTCAAGAGATGTCTTCTGTAGAAATACTAACAAGCACGATTATGGCTAACTATCAGAACCTTTTAATTCAATTTTTTGTAAATTTAAAACTTTGAAAAATGCATAGAAATATTATTTAATGGTAGGATACTTAAACTGCTAGTTGAAACTTAGGGTACAATCATGATCAAGGGACTAGACGAGAGGCAAAGTACAGGATCTCATGTTCTCTCCCTTCTTCCTCTACCCTGGTTCAGTGTTGTTCCTGGCTGTGATGTACAGGAGTCTGTCCAGCCCCTAGCTATCGAACAAGAATTTCAACCAGTTCAAAGACTGGAAATAAATCACAATTACTGTTCTCTTATAATTCTGCCTCAAGAGTCTGAGTGTCCTTAAACAACCATAAAACTGATCTCACAACAGTGTATCCGCAAGTCAACAACCATCAAAATACATTACCCTAGAATATCCCAGAGGAAGGGAAGGGGAAAGTTTATTATAACACACTTAGTTCCTACGAAATTGTGCACGCTCCCCCATGGAGCCCATAGGCAATGGGCTCCTAGCCAGGGGGCTTTGGAGAGCCCTACCTCCGGCCGTCAGCCGGTACAGGGGGGCTACTCTCTGCCCCAAAGGTCCTGCTCTGATTCCCAGTATTGGATTCGAAGTGGCCAC
Source organism: Gekko japonicus (assembly GCF_001447785.1). Taxonomy (NCBI): domain Eukaryota; kingdom Metazoa; phylum Chordata; class Lepidosauria; order Squamata; family Gekkonidae; genus Gekko; species Gekko japonicus. The sequence continues at coordinate 148,698 of NW_015177035.1, read as the reverse complement.
CGGGACAAGCGCTTGGAGGTTTAGCTATTCTCTCTGCCTCGCGTGATCCCAGGGGCCGTCTCAGGACCTGGTGGATCGATTCAAGGACTGATGAGTGAGTTTTCGTTGAAACGAGACACCAAAGCCTAGTTGTGAAGTCCCCCTACTATAAACGGAGGGGGGGAGGGGACGCCCTATCTCCTGACGTTTTAAGCGAATGCGAAAGCATGATTGGAGGGACTGATCAAATTGTGGCGATGGACTGTAGCAGAGAGTTTTGTCTGAAAGAAAGTTGAGCGTTTAAACAGACCTTAGAGACTTTGGCATTCTTTCTTGGCTAATGTAAACATCCCCAAAAGATGGCAATGAGAGGCGAAGAGGGAGGCGGGACTAATGTTTTCTTCAGGAAGGTGAACAGTGGAAAGCTAGGTCATGTGACCTGACCATAGACTCTGTCCTTAAAGTGAATCACGGGCCCTCTGGTGGCTAAAGTGGAGTAGCGACCTGGATCTGTACTAAAAAAGCGGCTATATTTTTAAAGGGACAGTATTTGGTGCGTACTTTGATCATAGAGACTTATGAATGGTAAGGAGATTCTAAAGTTTAGTTTACTTGCAGTTCGATTGGCAAGCGGATCGAAAAGTGGTTTTTTGGAGTAAAGGGCTCGCTACCCCAACTTCATAAGATCTGTTTGCTAACAGAAAGGTTAGATTCTCCAATGAGCGTGTTTTTAATGCAATAAAAGGAAGGACTCTTTTGATTCAAGATGTTTAAGGAAGCGAAGATGTTCCTGGAAAAAGGAATTTGGTTTATATTATGAATGGACAGATCCGGACTTATAAAAGCTAAAAGTTAATTGGAAAAAGAAGATACATCTAAGA
>NW_015177035.1:116046-147646 GCF_001447785.1 Gekko japonicus | reverse complement strand
AAAGTAACTGAATAAGTGTAATAACTATGTTTTAAGCATTGTAAAACCTCCACACTTGGGTTTTTAGTTAGGTTCTTTTTACTTTCTCCTTTAGATTGTAGAATTTTCCCTTCCCAATTTCTGTTGTAGTTTTATAGAAATGCAAATAAAAAATTCCCCTTTGGAGGGACCAAAAAAAAAAAAAAGTTGAGGCCAAACCTTCTGTCTATTTCATCAAAACTGATGCTTTGGTGAAGAGAACCTAGACACCACCATGCAAACTTTGCCAAGTTTGTGGAACTTCAGTGTAAAGTTTGTAGACACAAGGACTTAACTACTTTCCAGGTTCTTTGAAAGTTTAAATGTCCCTGCGAGCCCACAATCTCTGCCAAGTAAACTGTTTCATCCCGAACTGTACAAATAGACTTATGTGAACATGAATCATGTTACATGATATAGTTTTGTGGCAGGGAAGTCCTTTTCTTGAAGGAAGTCTTCTGAAAGGGTTATGTGAATGAAGTTAGAGAAAACAGCCGCCACAGATTCCAGCTGCGTGAAAAGGGGCTCAAGCAATAGTGTGATTTCTGATTTTTTTAAAACTTCCCCTCAGCTTCTCACTTAAAGTTCAACTGCCAGATACAGGTGCAGCTTGATATTATGTTCTTTGGGTAACATTAAATTTTTTTGTCCTGCAGCCCTACTTTCAGGGGGTTGGGCAATGCCATCAATAAAATGCTTTTAAGCGGTGTTAAGGGGTGCCTGACCGAATCAACATCAGTGTATTGTGATCAGATTAACTGTTGAGCTACTATTATGTGAAAGTCTTAAACATTTCAGTTAAGGAGAGCAGATCATAACATGCGTGTAAAGCAACTAATGAGAAAATGGATAGTTTCCAAAACTGAAGGTTTTTGAGATAACACAAATTGTAAGAACCAGTCAAAATATTTACAGGGATGGGCGGGGTAGGGAGTCCCAGTGCCCTGGACAGGGCCCCCACTTGGGGCCAGCATAGTACGGCCCTCCCACACGGGGGAGGAGACATGGAAGTGTGGACCCTCCTGCGAGGGACCTAGTAGCCTGGTCTGAATGCCTGGCTGTGGTGGGCAGACGGGTAGGGTAGGGAGTCCCAGGACAGGGCCGCTGCTTGGGACTAGCTTGGTAGTGCCTTTCCTCACAGGGAGGAGACATGGAAGTGTGAGCCATCCTGGGAGGGACCCAGTAGCATGGTCTGAATGCCTGGTTGTTGTGGAGGGACAGCTGGGGTGCAGAGTCCCAGCCCCCAGGACAGGGCCCATTTGGGGCTGGCCTGGTAGCGCCCTCCCTCACAAGGGAGGAGACATGGAGCTGTGTGTCCTCCTGGGAGGGACTCAGTAGCATGGTCCAAATGCCTGGCTGTGGAGGGCAGACAGGTGGGCTGGGGAGTCCCAGACCTCCAGACTTGGCCCCGCTTGGGAACAGCCGGGGCAAGGCCAACCCGTCCAGGCAGAGGCAGCCTTCCTCCCACCCAGGTGCTGATGGACGCACCCTGTGGGCTGCATCACCCTTAGAGGAAGAGGAGAAGAAGGAAGGGGGGACATGAGGAGGGAAGATCAGAGACCGCAGTCTCAATCCACCCCGTCCAGAACAGGGTTGCCCAGCAAGGATAGTGACCTTGAGAAAGGACCCAGCAAGGATAGAATGACCTTCAGAAAGGACAGCTCATCCACCCTGACCAGGTCTAGTTGGGATCGATGTGGGCAAAGAATATCTTCCAGGTTGGAGAACACCCGCTTGCTCTGGACACAAGTGGGAGAACAGGAGAGCAGACTGGTGGACGCACTGGCAAGACCTGGCCATATGGTGGCCTTGTGCACCCAGTACTTGAGAGGATCCAAGTTGGCAGGCTCGGGGGGCTTGGCCAGGAACTCGCAGACCATCATCTCAGCAGAATCCTCTGCCATTGCATGCCTGTGCTCACCAGTGCTCCGCAATTCCCACCTCATGACAGACGTCCAGAATACCTGATTCTCATTCTGTCTCCTCTCAGTTCTTGGGGCCCAGTTCTTGACCTTGCCCTCCTCGCCATTTGCCACCTCCCTTTCTTCCTGCTTTCCCTGCTCCTCCCCCTCTCCTTCCTTGCCCCCCCTCCTCGTCATCCTCCTTCTCCACCACCTCATCATCTCCCACCTCTGCACCTTGGTTCCCTCGGGGGCCTGGCTACAGCACAGAGTCCTTTGCCTGATCTAACCCGTGAATGAAGGCGGTGACTTGCCCCAGGCTGGCCGTCTGGGCACAGAGCACAGTGGTGGCATCCTGAAACGGTTTCAGGACATGCACCATCTGGGACAGGGTCAGCCAGTCATTGGAGCTGATGCTCAGCTCACCCTCCCCCCGCTGGATGGACACGGAGAACAGGACATCCTGGACTCCACCAAAGAGGCAATCGTGGCATAGGTGGGGTTCCATAGGGTGCCGATATCCTGGAGGAGGACATGCTCCAGCTCGTCCACTTCACCCTGCCTCTCTCTCAGTGGCCATGCAGCCCTGATGCTTCTTGAGAAGTGCCCCGCCAAGCATTGGCAGTTCTCCAGCAGGGAAATGTTCTCTGCGGTGCCCTCCCCAGCCGTGGCATTGCTCCCCAGCCCCAGGGCATCCTTCACCACCAGGTGAATTTTGTGCGCCATACAGAGATTTCTGAGTTTGGTTTTTCCAGTGACCCTGCTGTCCATCACCAGATAGCCACTGTTTCCCCCCAAACCAGCTCTTCAGGCTACTCTGAATAGCTGTGGAGATATGCTCCACGTCCATACCTTGAGTGTGGAGAAGCACCACCTTGTAGCCAGACGGAAGCGTGCCCATCCTCGCTTGGGGCAGCGGGCCTCCCTGCCCACCCTGGAACTCCTCGGGTTGCCACCAGTGCGCGGTGAGGAAGAGGTAGCCGTGGTGCTGGCCACTCCAAAGGTTGGCCGTCAGGTGGACAGTTTGCCCTTGTGCCTTGGCTAGCTCAGCTTTCACCAGATGCACCACGGACTGATACATGGCGGGCAGCATACATCGGCTCATGATCCTCCTAGAGGGGATGGTGTACCATAGGGCCACGCATCGTAGTAGCCCCCAGAAGCCCACATCCTGCACTAGAGAAAAGGGTTGGCCATCCAGGGCAATCATCCACGTCAGACCCAGGTAGTGGGGGTGAAAGACTGGCTGCTCGAGTCACGGGAAAACGCTGTGATGGTCAGTGGGTTGGGAGCCTCGTTGGCAGAGGGGGGGCCCCCAAAGGCAGAGACTCGACCCACCCAGGGAGAAGGGTTTCTTTATTTTGGCAGGGGCACTAAAGACAAGCCCCGCAGGCAGTGCCAAGGACAGTTAGCTCCCCCAAAAAGTGCTTCAGGAGTGGGGTGCCCACTTGCCAAGGGAGACAAGGAACTCCCAAGTCTGAGACTGCAGCGACCCAAGGAAAAGGGGGGGGTGCTCTTTCAAAGGAGAAGAAATGCAAGCCCCACAGTTAGTGCCAAGGGCATTCTGCAAACCTCCCCCAAGAAGTGGTTAGAGAGTGGGGTGCCCACTTTCCAGGGCAGAGGGAGAACTCTGAGGTGAGAGACTTCGACCAACCCAGGGAGGCAGGGCGCAGAAAGGGGAACAGACCCACAACCTATGCCCAGGGGACTTTGCCACCTGCCCCCCCCCCAGAAGGTGGTTTGAGACTTGGTCACCAATTGGCAAGGGGGGGCGAGAGAGAGAGAGAGAACAAGAGAGAGAACTCTGAGGTGAGAGACTTCAACAACTCAGGCAGGCAGGGGTGCAGAGTGCAGAAAGGGGAAAAGACCCACAGCCAGTGCCGAGGGGACTTCGCCACCCCACCCAAAGGTGGTCTGAGACTTGGTCGCCAACTGGCCAGGGGAAAGAGAGAGGACTCTGAAGTAAGAGACTTCAGAAACTCAGGCAGGAAGGGGTGCAGGATGCAGAAAGGGAAAGAAAACCACAGCCAGTGCTAAGGGCAGTCACCAATTCACACACACACACCAGAGTGGTTGGATGGTTGGTCACCAACTGGCCAGTGGAGAGCGGGTGTCCTTTTGAGATGAGCAGAAAAGTCAAGTGCCACTGCCAGCAGGCAGAGAAAACAGCCGTTTGCACAACCCACAGAAGGAGTGGGGTGACTCCGCTGTTTGACCTGTCAAGGAAACAGGCAACCCCAGAGTCAAACCAAAAACGCATTGTGAAAGCAAAAGAATTCAACCCCAGTTTCCCACCCCTCACATGGAAGAGAGAAAAGAGAGGTGACCAAGCATTGCAGTGGAGAAACTCAGAAAGGGGAAAAACAGCAAGGGAAGGGGAAGATGTTTTTCATCTAGTGACTGGTATAGTCGCCAGGAGATTCAGCAGGTTTCTCCATCCACCACCCACACAGCAACCAGAGTAAATTTTCCCCCCACCCCAGGCCCATCACAAGATTTTTCCACGCACAAAGGGAGCACTACACTGCAAGAGACCGTGACACGGAACAAAGGACAGTCACATGCTGCTGCCTGGGAATATATACACACCCCCTCTCATTCCGAGGGAGAAGGATGGATGTCTCTGATTGGAAATCAGAGATGCCTGTCAGCCTTGGGTGCCCGATATTGGTCCCTTGATGGCTGAAAAATCCCACCCACACCCACTTTTCCGTGCAAAACTGTGGAGTTAGGGTATCTCTGGCAAAAGTGCCCGAACGCTTCTGAGCTGGGTGCGGGAAGATCGGACGCTCGGGCTTCTGGACACATGACCGAGCTGGTCCGTCCGAACCCCCCAAAAGGCAAAGTTCGGCCCAGATTTTGGCTCAGTGTTCGGGTGTGTACCCATCCCTAATGCTAAGCTTGCACAGTGTTTATTCAGCATGTTCTGTTGTATATAATTACCTACTGGTACAGCAAGTCTTTAAAATGGGGTGAAGATTGAACATGCCATTTTAATTAGGAGCAAATGACACTGAACACAGATGACCTTACTCCTGAGTAAGCCACCTTAGGACCATGGCATAAAATTGACTTGGGGCTACCTACACATCTCTAAGATCTCATTTATACGAACCTATATGTGTTCAAGAGAAGGTCAAACAAAAAAATCCACAGTCTTCTTGCAAATTTTATTTGTTTCCAGGAATACATCTACTGTGTCATGCTACTGATTGTAGTCTCTTATTCCTCCCTCATTAACTAAAAGTAATAAGTGGCTGAACTAAGTTTCAACAGTACTGCATTTATTCTGGTACTTGTAGAACACACACTGCTGTTTTAATTTTGGCTGTTTTATATGTATTCAATGTATTCTTTAGACATTTAATAAAGCTCCCCAAATTCATTATATACCTTGTCTGGGCACAGAGATTTGATAGGAAAACAATACTTATAACAACAAAATTTGCTTCTCTCACAATCCTAATTCAAATTTCATAACAATGGCTATGACCCAAGGAACTGTGTTCCACAGATCCACCAAGGCTTTTGAGGACCTCCCTTCCCACCTTACACCTTCAAAAGGACTCTTCTGATAATCAGAGAATTCTTCGAAATAAAATTAGAGTACAGCACAAGGGACACTTTATATACCACAGCCCTTATAAGAACCATTTTCCCAAAGACACCAATTTGGGCTTTGTCAAGCAGTAATACAGAGGGGCTCAGATCACCTTTAGCAAATAAGAAAATCCAATCAGAAATCCTCGAGAATGTTGCCACTAATATCCTTGCTGCCATTTGGAGATAACACACAAGTTCCTTATAATATTCCCATCAGGACAACCCAAGAATCCTCTGGTGGCATAAAACTACTGTTCCTATAACTCTCTATGACTTCTCTACTTTAGGATTTTTCTTCACAATAAAAACATCACCTGATCACACAATCTACTCTATTACAAATCTGGGTAATAATTAAATCCCGTCTAAATAAGGTTTTAAAACAGAATTCTTAGATTAACAAAAAGCAAAGACACACATCTCTTGGTGAAAATGGAGTGCCAGCTTCCCTTTGATGCTCAATAGTCCAAGTCTATTTGCCATTTTCTCTCACAGATAGCTTTACAATAATTTTGATCTTTTCTAATGGAGTATTGTATAATGTAGAAGCCAACCCTTTGGAGGTTCTTTTCTATACAAACTGCAACTACATAAATCTGATTTTTATTTAAGAAGAAATTAATCCATTATTGTGTGTTTTCACATTACAAAATGAATTGGGTTAGAAAAGGTACAGATTTCCAATATATTACCAGTAACTGTTTTTTTGAGGTAAAGGTGGCACCCAACTGGAACATGAAGATGAGTTCCTGGTGGTAACATTACACACAACAGTCTAGTGTCATGGCTGACACTGGATTTTGATATCAATTTGCATTTTCTGAAGAACAAGCCTTAAAAAAAGCAGAAACAGTATTTCATTCAACTTATCCTGCTCAAATATTTACATTCCTAACAGTTATATCTGACGTTTGTGTAAAATATTTATTCTCATTTCATCACTTGTCACGTATATTTTACTAGCATACTTCTGTACCATTAGTGATCTTAAACCATTTTATTAATAGAGCAACAACAGTACTACTGTAACGATGAACATTAATGTAAGAACAAGGGGTTAGGTTCTACAAGCCATGATCACCTGCTGATCATTCCCCATCTTCCTCTTCCCCAGCAGCCTCCTATGATTCTTAACAAGCTGATGCTGGGGGGTCTCGGATAAAATGACATGTGGCCCAGGGAGAGTGGGCTACAATGAAGAGGCAGAACTGAGCAAAAATGACCACCCTCACCCCCCACCAATGCTGGTGAAAGACAGAGATGGAGACAGTTTTGCTCATTTCTGTCTCCTCACTGCAGCAACCCTATGGAATTTTGCCCATATACCTCCACAATCCCTAGCATCAGTTTTTCAGGGATAATGTGCTGCCCCCAGCAGAGATCAGAACAGTAAAGCATAGAAAAATGTTTGCTGTATATTTAAACATATAATGAACTAAGAATAAGGCCCGTTGTGGAAATAAATACAATGAGCACTAGAAAGAGGCTCTGGGAGAGTGCCAAGGCCTTGGGCATTCCGTGCCAATTTGCTGTGGTGACCTGCTCAAATCCCACCTTCCCCAGGCTCCATTCCTGAAATCCCAAGGAATTTCCCAAACTGGAGTTAGCAACCCCTTCCCCTTCCCAGCTAACCATCAACCTACCATTATTTGCCCCTCTGTCTGCAGCTGACTTCTGCCCTCCTTCCTGGAGATCAGTTGTAATTCTGAGTGATCTCTACCCCTCACCTGGAGATTGGCAAGAATGGTTCCCCAGAAGAAAATGGCTGGTTGGGAGGGTGGAGTCTATGGCATTGTACCTGTCTGAGGTGCCACCCCTCCTCAAACCTCACCCTCTCCAGGTTCCATCCCTCAAATCTCCAGGAATACCCAACCTAGAGTTGGCAACCCTATCTCCTTCCCAGCTAAGCATTAACCTGCCATTATCTGCCCCTCTGATTTCAGCTTTCCATTACCCTCCTCCCTCCCTCCTGGGGAACAGTTGTAACTCTGAGTGATCAACAGATTAAAGATCACCAGGTATTACAACTGAATTCCAGATCTCTCTCCCCCAGAGAAAATAACTGCTTTGGAAGGTGGTTTATGGCATTCTGTTCAGCTGAGGCCTCTCCCCTCCCCAAACCCTGGCTTCCATAGACTCTACCAGAAAATCTCCAGGAATCTCGCTACCTGGAGCTGGCAACCCTAGGCAGGACTGGCCCCAATGAGTTTCTCACAAAAGTCTGTGAAGGGTTTCCTTCCTTTGTTTGAACCAAGCTTGATTGCCTACTGTGGTGAAATAGGCCCCAGTTTGCAACTCAGCTGTTTGCCTCCCACCCTCGTCCCTGGAGTGGGCGGGGAAAAGGAGCAAACCCAGCACCTGGCCAATGGCATGCGAGTACCCTTGAGTGGCGGCTGATGGGCCTATGGCTGAGGGAGTGCATTTTACAGCCAATGGGAGAGCTGCAAAGGGCCACTCCAAAACACATTTATATATAAGGAGATATTCTGGGTGACTCACATCCCATTTTCAGTTAGATGATAGAAGCGTCTTAAAGTCCAGAGTCTATTGAGTGATTCATGTGGTAAAAAGGAGATGAGTCTCTCCTGTCTCCATAGCCAATGGATTTACAGAACAATGGGAGGAAAGGGGCAATAATCCAACTTTCTCAGGCTAGTTTATTACAGGAAAAAGGGGCTATACAGAACCAATCAGGAAGGCTACTTCTGACCAACTGACGCTAAGGTTACCCGAACTACAGTACCCAGAATTCATTATATGCTTAAAGATACAGTAAACAATTTGCTATGCTTTACTATTCTGATCTCTGCTGGGGGTAGCGCAGATAATAATAAGGAAACATCAACTTATGCGCCACCTCATATCTGGTTCACAGAATCCATTCTTTGATTATTTTATTATTGAAAGTGAAGGCTTCTGCTCAATTCACAGTTTTTTATTTCCAAACTCTAAAAGAACTGAGAAGTCCTTAGCATAAAATTTTGCAGACACTTGGGAGGAAAGGAAAATATATAGGAAATATACAGGTAAACACATCTCACCAGTACCATGGAAACCCAGAAGCATCAAATCACACATAGTTAACACATAACTGCTTCCATTAGATCACAGTTGCAAACAGTGAACAGCAATTTGATTTTGTTTCCTAAATCAGAATTGGGGGGGAGGGAGAGAACTAGCCTTATGGAGTACAACTAGATTTGAGCCCATTAGCACCTGAGGTATAAGCTCCTGAGAGTCAAAGCTCGCTCTGAAAACCTCATAACCCGAATATATTGTTGGTCTCCAAGGTGCTATTGGAATTGAATCTAGCTGTTCTACAGCAGACCAACATGGCTACCTTCTTAAAACAGCCTTAGGTAGGAGATCAAAGCAAATTACCTCTGTCAGCCTGTTTGACAAAAGAGTTATGACTCTGCAGTGGTTGCCCAAGTTTTTTCCAAGGGAGAGTCTCTTTCTTTTTCAGGATCAACTCCACCTTTCCCACTTTTTCTGCGACCTGTACTATAAAATACATGTACTGTTGTTCTACACTTAACATAAACACAATATTTGCAACTAGTACAGTTCCGCAGGGCCTGCAAGATGGAGCTCTTTCTGCCAGTCCTTCAACTAGGCCAGTGGTGGCGAACCTATGGCACGGGTGCCAGAGGTGGCACTCAGAGCCCTCTCTGTGGGCACGCGTGCCATTGCCCCAGCCAGGCCCAGACCATCATTAAAGTGTCGAATTCTCTGCCAAATAATTTTAAGTAAATGAAAGCATTTGGGATTGCTTTCCTTACTTTGTTTGGATCATCTTAAGTTAATGTATGAGTTGTTTTTCCTAAAGTAAAACCTCAGTATTCAGGTTAAATTGCCGTGTTGGCACTTTGTGATAAATAAGTGGGGTTTGGGTTGCAGTTTGGGCACTCGGTCTCTAAAAGGTTCGCCATCACTGAACTAGGCCCATCGCCCATCACCAACACCAACACTGCCCACCACTGATGTCACCAACTGCGTGGTGGTAGGTTGGCTCTTCAGGAAACCGAGATACAGCATTGCGGGAGGCTGAAATATCGTTAAAACAGGGCCCTAGTATTACTTCTGTTTGCATGCCATCTCTAACTGAATGAAGAATGAATATCACTACGAGCACTTTTTGGTATCAACTGTATCTAAGTTAATTGTATAACTGTTTTATCTTGACACATGGTGCTGCTAATTGTGAGCCACCCTGAGCCTGCTTGTGGGGAGGGTGGGATATAAATCCAATAAATAAACTCATGCCCACCCCCAATTATTACAGCATCTGCAGTAGACAAGCACAGATGGACAACCTCAACTGAGTTTAATACAGTGGGGGGGGGACACAGAAAATTTCATGCAAGTGAACTGAAATTGTGCAGCGAAGCCACCAGTGGACCTTCTACTGCAGTTTTGTACTTTCTTCAGAAAGTTAAAATATGAAAGATCTGTTTAATTCTACCTTTATTTTCTCCAGATCCATTCAGTTTTGTCTTAATTTAAGAGTAGTAGAGTTGGATGAATGTTGAAGAAACCATTTTAAATGGTATAGAACCAAAATGAAAATATATATTTTCCAAGGATGACAGATTGCAAGGAAACAGAAGCCAAAGAACTGTGAAACTAGTTTTATGGGCTCAAGAGAGCTTTCAATTTGTTTCTCCTGAACAACAGATATTCATGGGGGATGATAAATTACTATTGAAATGAAGGGACTTTCAAAAGTAATTTGTTTTTATGGTGTGGGAGTTTACTGTTCAAAAGATATTAAAGTATAAAACTTCCACTGAGCACAACTCATTGCATGAGCTGAAGCACATCTTTGTTAACTCAGTATAATAAAAATAGGGGGAATTAATTATAAAACAAGAAGGCTTCAGTATACAACTTTACAGAACTTCAATTAATATGTCAGAATTAATAAAGTAGCAAATAAGATCCAAAAGCTCCAGTAACTAACTGGTTCTAAATAAGCATTTAAATTCTAAGGTTTACAGAGTATTTCAATAACAAATCTTTCATTCCACAACAACTGAATTTGTCCTTCTGTTTGTACATATGAAATCTCATATAATCATGCATAAGTATGTAGTGGACCGGGTACCAGATGTTAATACTTTGTGTAATTATAACAATTGCTAAATCAGCATATAAATGTTAAGATTTGGATATATCAATTGCTTGGAGAGAGAGATGACAGATTTTCTAAAATAAGTTGAAGCATTCTCAAAGACAAACAATCTAATGAAGCAAAATTATTGGGGGGGGGGGATTTCACAAGTAGTGATTAGGATGTAGCAGGTCAGAAATAACCCCAAAAGGTTAAGATTCTTTATATCTTAAACAGTTTTTGAAACAGTGATGGCGTATTCATTTTATTGAAACAAAAACATTTTAACTCAGTTTAGTTAGTATGTATAAGTATGTCTTTGGCTATGAGAAGACAAGCATTTTACTTACCTACAATGTCCCCTTGAACTGCATAACTCAGCTCTAAAATAGATATACATATATCCAAGTTTAATAAATATCACATATCTGTCTAAAATAATAATAATAAAGTATCCTCATTTAATGTTATGTGACCATGAGAATGAAGAGCTATGTTTTGCATGGGATTTTGCACTGCAGCTATAGCATAACTAAATTATCAGGTTCCGTAGAATGAAAAACCCATACAATTTGCTATGTGACAAAGTTCAAAGATTTTGACATCTAGATTTAAGCCAGAATTTAAAGATGCAGTATGAATCCAAAGCCAGGCCATTTCATGGTTTCCTGAAATTACTGTCTGAGGCAATATATAATGGCATCCCCCTTTCCTTCAGTCAGTAAAATATATCCAGTTTAGGATAATCTGATAGTATGCTGTTCTTTAATGGTGCTCCAAAGGGTCCTGTTCCTGGAGAGAGAAGCTGCTTTTAAAATGATCGGTTGGCATCTTTCTCCAGAAACGCAAACCAGTTCATGGAAAAACTCCCTACTGCACATGTGGCTCTCCACGTGTACATTCTATATAATGGCTTTGGAACATTATTTGAATGTTGAACAAATGAACACATGTAGTTGTCTTACACTGAATCAAACCCTTGGTCCACCAAAGTCAGTACTGTCTACTCAAAATGGTACCAACTCTCCAAGGTCTCACAAACAGAGATGTTTTACATCACCTACTGCCTGGTCCTTTTACTTGGAAATGCCAGGGATTGCACCTGGGACCTTATCCAGGACAAGCAAAACAGGAGCTCTCTCTCTCAGCTGTGGCCCTCCCTTTTGTGTTAACGTGATACACCAGAGCTTTGGCACCAACAGCATATCATTGAAAGCAGTGGGAAAACTGGTACAATTTTAATGAAGCTGGATAGTATTTCTACAGTTTTTATTCCTCTGCACTCAGAGAATTTGCCAGTAAAGCTCTTACCAAAATGCAGAAGATATGAGTAGTCGTTCACAATGATCTCTCCTCGCAGTCGACCTTCCTGAAGATCAGCTATCACCAACTCAGGGCTAATATCCTTACAGAGGGGGGGGAAATAGGAACCATTTCAAAGTAGTTGTTAAAACTGTGGAATTTACAGAAAAAAACAAAACCTATCATTTTCCAATTCTTTTCTACCAAATATATTTACCTTTTGTTTTGTGTATATGACGACAGTGACTGTACCGTCTGTCTGGAACCAATCATAACTGAAATGTATTGAGAAAACTATAAATCTTTTGAAAATAATTACACATTTAAAAACCAGCTTCCATATGGAATCCTTTCTGTGCCTATTAGGAAGAAGCTTGCCTAAACTGGATCATTCAATTATACTAGAAGGTATGAGTAGCAATTGATAGAAAGTGGTGGTCATTTGTATAAGGGTAGGCAATATAGAAATGAACCCCAAATCCAGTCAGTAGAGGCAAGTGACTCTGGAGCACAGTGCAATGTCAGCCCCTAAAGCCCCACCACTGGCTACGGCCCTGACTGCAGTGTTCCAACAGTCTTTAAGGTCAGCCATATAAGTGTACTGCAGTAATCTAATCTAGATGTTAACCAGGGCATGCACAACAGTGGCAAGATCTTTTCTGACCAGGAAGGGCCACAGCTGTCTTATCCCCTATTTTAGGGAGGCATTTACTGTTTTCTGGACCCAGTCCACCAGCCCTGCCCCAGCATATTTAGAGAGCCTTATACCAGCCACAAAATAAGGGCTTCTAGCCTGGGTGAAATAAAGACTGGTTGGCTACTACTAAAAGAAATTGAACAGTGTTCAGGAGAGCAGCACCAACAAAATCCAGGAGGCTTTTTTGAAACCTATGGGCTTGCTCCACTTGTAAACACTTGATATGATCCAGAAGTAAGTTTTCTAAGTTTTGAAACTAATCATTAAGGTATTATGGTTTGAAACAATTAATTTCCATGCAGCTACTTATGAATTTGCATTTACCTTGGTTTTTCCAGGATACTATGAAGAAATTTACTGCATTAAACTGGATTAAGATGCTGACCTCGCCCTTCAGTATAAAATTACATCTGAGGAAGACTGTATGGTTGAAATGAGTTTATACCGGATACTCATTATGTAGAACTATATTGAACCTGTTGTTCACAATACTGTGCAATTGATAAAACTTTTTGTAATTTTATAAGTCTTGAAAGTGATATAAATCTTTAGGTATATTTACATCACAGGATTGCTTATGTGTTTTTCCCAGCAGATTTAAGCAGCAAGGGGCAAGGGTTGTACAAGCAGGCAGTAGACCCCTAAATTCCAAAAATCCTATCAACATCCTCAGACTCAAAAATCCTATCAACATCCTCAGACTCAACTAAACAAATCGGCACCCTGAGCCCATCCAATCCTATCAAGTGCTGATGTAGAGTCCAAGTTGGAACAGATGCAATAGATTTTATCCACAAAGTGTTGAGTAAAATGACTGCAGCAGGTTGCAGAGTAGTGTACCTCCTCCTGAAGGCCAGAACCCAATAGGCCCTTGAGCACCCAGAAGAGCCCTGCGGGCTTACTCGTGCACATGCAATGGTAATGGAGAAGTATTATTTCTTTGCCTCCATCACTGCCACAGAGTAGGCGTGAGTCTTTTTCCACTGTTGCTCTAGCTATTTCCCTTTTCATTGCCCTCAACTCCTCATTAAACCAAGTGGCTGCCCAAACTCTTAAATCTGAGACAAGGCACTTAGGAGCAATCATGTCAATTGCCTTGGTCATTCCATCATTCCAAAGGTCAACCAGGGCATCAACAGGAGTGCTGCTGTCCATATCAGCAGCAAAATCCCCTAATGCCATCTGAAAGCCAATCGGATTGACCGGGCTATGCGGGCAGATCATCTCCCTCGCTCTGCAAAGTTCTGGTATCCCTGTAAGTTTAAACCTGAGCAAACAGTGATCTGTCCATGACAAGCAGACAGTCTTCAATCCCCCTACCTTCAGAGCATCTTCTTAATGCCCAGAGCAAAACACCAGATCTTAGGTATCTATTCCATTCCTGTTACATAATAAGACAGTTAAGATCTTGACAAGTTCTTGAATTGCAACTTAACTATTAGCTAACAAGCTTCAGTAATGGGTCATATCACTCTCAAGTTCGTGATAGTTCTCACATGAACACATGAAGCTGGCTTATTAATTGGTCTATCAGGTCTACTCTGACTGGCATCAGTTCTCCAGGATTTCAGGCTGAGGTCTTTCACATCACCTTCTACCTGATCCTTTTCAGCTGGAGGTGCCTTCGGCATGCAAGCAGATGCTCTTCTACTGACCCACAGATCCTCACCTTACCATCAAAGTGTTGTCAGACATTATTCAGGGCTAGTACAGGAGCTTATCTTTAACACAGGAATGGAATAAACATGAAACTCCCAAAACAAAGATAAAATTCTACTGGTAAGGGATTTGGGGACCATAAAGCAGCACTAAAGTGGGGGGGGGACTGATTCCATTCCTTCACACTGCCTGCAGAAAGTATGTTATTCAAAATCTTAAATCAATAACCAAATAACATGCATATATTACAGAGTTCCTATAAACATGAAGAGATCTACATAGACAGGAGAAAAAATAAGCAGAAATGTAATAGTACCTGGGCACTAGCTCTTTGGAATTGTTATCCAAGTCTTCAGGTTTAGAAAACATGCCTACAAAAATGAAATTGTGGGAGTTAATGTTGAAAACACTGAAAGAAAACAGTCATGTTTTAAAAGCTCATATGAGCGGATTCATGCTGTTATTCTGATACTGGGAATTCAACAACTTAAGGGAAATCCAACAACTTAAGGGAACATTACCCATCTCCATAAATTTGAACTGCCCGTGATTTTGACACAGCCTGTATCTAGTGAACCCATTGTCACATATCAGCTTCTACCATGCAACTTCACTGGTCCATATTCTGCCGCATATTAGGTTGGATTCCAACTAGCATCTCCAGGAGCCAAAGACAACTTCTCATGAAATAACAATTTTTCCACTAGAAAAGTGTGGACTCTTGCTCTTTTATACTGCTACAGACATCTACCCATCTTAATATTTCCAGTGAATTTCAGTGGAACGGTCAAGGTAGAACAATCACTCTCTGAAAGCAAAGAGTCCTTGTGCCTATGGGAACATTAGCTGGGATTCAAGCCATTGGCTTGTACTATCTGCTTACACATATGCAGACCCACAGATAATAGGTTTCAGGGGACAGACAAGCTTAACTACGCATAGAACCACCCAATTTCACTCTGTGGCTGAGAATTTCCTTGACGCATAAGCCAGAGGGTCAGGTTCCCATCCTTCCCCATCTGCAAAATGCCCCCCATAGCCACATCCGATGCATCCACCTCGACCACAAATGGTTTATTTTCATTGGGGTGTTGTAAAATAGGCTCTGAGGTGAACAAAGCCTTCAGCTGGTCAAAAGCCTGCTGACACTCAGAGGACCACTGCAAATTACTGCCTGGCTTTTTACAGTCCGATCCTTTCTTTTTCGTTTTCAACAAGTCCGTAAGACAAAGTTGGGAATGAATGGCCGGTAAAAATTTAGCGAACCCCAAGAACGATTGTAATTGCCTTCTTGTCTGAGGGGCTTCCCATCCCACCACATACTGTACCTTTTAGGGATCCATGCCCAGGCCCTTCCCTGAAATGCAGTACCCAAGGAATCCAGCTACTCCCTATGGAATTCACACTTAGACAGTTTTGCAAATAGGTAGTTCTCATAGAGGGCATTCAACACATCTTGCACCAACTTCACATGTGATAGATCAAGGTATCATCCAGAAAAACCAGCATCCCTTTATACAAATGCTTGTGCAATACTTGGATAATCAAGTTCATGAACACCCCTGGGGCCCCCACCAATCCAAACAGCATCACCAGATATTCAAACTGGCCCAGTGGGCTGTTAAAAAAATGGTTTTGTATTCATTTTCCTCTCTGATGCATACCCGAAAATAAGCATCTTTCAAGTCTGGTTTAGTAAAAATCCGCCCCTGGGCCACCTTGGCCAGTAGGTCTTTAATCAAAAGGAGGGGGTAGGTCTTTTACAGAGACACGGCATTTATCCCCCGATACTCCGTACATAACCTCAACCCCCCACCCTTCTTTTTCCAGAATACTGTAGCCGCAAACAGGGAGGCCGCCAGCCAGATAAGTCCTCTGGCCAGGTACTTATCAATAAAACCTTGCAACTCCGTTTTCTCAGCCAGGCTCATGGAATAAAGTTTTCACTTGGGCATTTTATTACCTGACAGTATCTCAATAGCACAATTAGTCTTTTGGTGACGGGGCAATTCATCCACCTTTCCCTCCTCAAAAAACCCTGGCCAAATCCCAGTACTCGGGGGGGGGGTAATAAGATTCAGTTGTTCATTGGCCAGGCACACTCGTTCCACTGTGGAGTGGGGCGCTTCCCCACACTCTGAGTTCCAGGTGTGCTATTTACAATGGGGGCCCAGGAAATGCAAAGCTCTGGCAGTCCATTGCACATAGGGATCGTGAGCCCGGAGCCAAGGACTCCCCAACACCATTGGAAACGTAGCAGAAGGGTTCACGACAAATGACCACAGCTCCCAGTGGGAGGCCACCCCTACCAGCAGGTGAGCTGTGAAGTATCGACAAGGTTCCCTTTCATGGGGGTTTCATCCATTTTAGAGAACACTAGGGATTTGTCTAGTGCATAAAACCTAGCCCCTAGGCTGGTCACTAAGGTTGGGCTAATCACCCAGCGTCAATTAAGGCCTGCACCCAGATGTGGGTACTCACCACAGGGTTAACCACACTGACAGTCAGGTAAAAGGGGGGGGGCTCTCACCGATTCTAGTGCGGATAACTTTTGGACCTGCTGTTTAGCACCCTTCACAGCAGATCCTTGTCTTTTCCTGCCAGTTGGTGCAGTTCCACCTTGCTAGATGAGGTTCCCTCCAGCTCCTCTCACTCTCCCGACTCTACAGATTTTGATGGCTTGGGGTGACTCCCGAGAGACTTGTTCTTCTTCTCCAGGCCCCGGCACTCCCCCTTCTTCGCTCTACCAGGGCTCTTTTCCAAGGGACAGTTAGTGGCGAAGTGCCCCATGCCTCCACATCTCAGGCACAGCCCCTGTCACATCCGCTGCCTGCAGTCACATCCAGCTCCTTGAGGCCGGCTTCGTTTCCCCTTTGACTCGCCCACTAAGGATTTCACCCCTGGCTTGGTGTGGTACATTTTCAACAGGTTGCAGTGATTCTCAACTTCACAAGCCACCTGAATCCAGCCATTCAGAGTCAATGGGTTATCTTGAAACAGAGCTTTGTTAAGTATGGTGTGGTTGAGCCTGGCGCGGTAGAACTCAATCAGAACCTCTTCGGGCCACCACTGAATTTGGCGGCATACGACTTGGACTCATCCAAAAACTCTCAGACCAAGTGGCTCCCCTGCTTCAGGCCCTGCAGTCAGGTCCTCACTCTCTCTAACTCCAGCGGGTCCTCATATTGCCTGTGCAGGGCCTGTATGAAGGCATCCACATTTTGGAGCACCGAGCCTCCAATGTCATACAACCCCATGAACCAGTCCACTACCCGATCATGCAGCCGAGACCCCATATAGTCCACACAGTGCTCATCAGATGCGAAGGTGTGGCCCTACTCTGGAATTTTTGCACCTGTAGCACAAAGGATGCCAGTTTTTCTGGGGTCCTGTTGAAGGTTGCTTCCAGAATATCTCACAGCTGTTCAGGAGCAGGGTCTGGTCCAAGTTGGGGCACTGAAGGAGGTGGCGGCGCTAGCGCTAGGTTGGGAGGGGCCTCCAGGGGAGCGGGTCATGGAACGGGCCAGTCCTATAGTTCTTGTTGTAATATCTCCCATATGGCCGTGGGAAGGTCTTCCAGAACGGCCCGGGTGTCCCGTTGCAGCTCATCTAACTCCCCTCTGAACTCCATCCTGAGCCACTCGACCTCCAGCTCCTCCATCATCGCTCCGGCCACTTGCAGTTAGTCCGGGTCATCATGGAATTATCTCAAAGCCCACCTCCAGTCTATCTTGGGTTGGTGTCTCCACGCTCGCAGTCCTGGGGTCCGCAACCAGTCAGGGTCATCCCATCTCACATAGTCCTGGCATGACTCCTTCAGCCTTGCTCCCTTCTCCTTTGATGCCGCTCCATCTCTCTTGGTCGGGCATCCTTCTCATCTTTAGGTGTGGTGAGGTCATGGGCAGGGATGTTGGTTTGCATCCCGGTCCCCTTTCCAACTTCCCGGTCCCCTTTCCAACTTCCTCGCCTTCATCCCTCATCACGACGGTGGTGCGACGGTCGAAGGGGGATGGGAGTTCTGACACTATGTCAGACTCTTGAACAAAGTTACTCGCAACAACACTCTCAGTAGAGATACGTTTACTGAGTAGTAAAGATGATTCAAGCTAAGACTTCTTCATGTCAGAACTAAAGGTTTGGCACCAGTGCCCAAAGATATACAGAGTTCAAATCAGCCCGGCCATGTCCCATCCAATCAGTCCAAGCATTCAGCCTGCCAGCTTTCATGTCCTTCTATTTCTCTCCCCCACCTGTGAGGCACCCATTAGGTTATCTATATTAGCGGAGCCAGCAGAGAAAGTATCCAAGGTCATTTGGACAGGGACAGGGAGGCATCTTCAAAAAGCTGCATAGCAAAGCATCCCCAGTCACAGACACACACACAGAAGCCCCCCCCCTCCCAGTTGTCTACAGCAATACACTTTTCCCATGGTAAACGAGGTACTGAGTTTGACACCAATAGGGGAAGAACAACTGATTGGTTTAGAAAAACTGAATCCGTTAGGCCCATTGACTTGGTCTAGTTTTTAGTGGACCTTTCAATTCAAAGTAACTCAGCGGAGCCTATTAAAATACCTACGCCTCTCGTTCCATCAAATTCCTCTCAAGTTGAGCTTTCCCACATATCTGCATGTGGTAAAGTTTCTAATTTTTTAGTAGCTCAGGACTGAGGCACAATCTATGTCTACGTTCACAGAATATAGCTGGATGGGCTGGAAGACAATCTAACCCTTCTATGTACTCTTTCTTGAATAATTTTGATATTATTTTGGCCCAAGAAATGTGGGCCTTTAAAAATATTTATTAAAAGGATATTCTTCTTATTCAATAAGTGCCAAAAAATGTTTCTAAGGGTAGATCTAGTGGGGGCCTGATTAGTTTGTTGGTTGAAAATACCCAATTGAAAGTTAGTCCTCTAATTACAGAAAATACAGTGGCCTAAGCAGGTCTACTTTTAATGTATTAACTAACACTTATAGTGATAAATGTTTATTTACATCCCCAGCCCTCTAATTTAGAACAGCAGCCCAATGGCAGGAATTGACTGAGTTGTGTCTACAAATACAGATTTGCCCAGATATTCCCTGGATTGTCTGTAGAGATAAGAATGCCTGTATAGGCAACTCTACAGAATGTTTAACAAAAGTTCCTTTTTGGAGATGGGATCCCTGAAAAACTGATGTAATACTTGGCCAATAGAAAGCTAAAAATGAACAAGCTAAATTTTGGTGGCCAATGTTTGATAAACTTACGATTATTAATAGGAACCAAAATTTTGATAGCAAAGGAGATTTTATTTATGTCTCAGAAGAGCGAAGAAGAGGAGGCTGCAGTATTACTGACTATTTTAGTATCCTCTAATATTACAGACCTGATTTCTACATTTTCTCTTGGTTACCAATTTGGTGTAGTGGTTAAGTGCATGGACTCTAATCTGGGAGAACTGGGTTTGATTCCCCACTCATCTACTTGCAGCTGCTGGATGACCTTGGGCAAGCCATAGTTCTGTCAGAGCTGTTCTCTCAAGGACAGCTCTGGAAAAAGCTCTCTCAGCCCACCTACATCAGAGGGTGTCTGTTGTGGGGAGGGGAAGGGAAACGAGTTTGTAAGCCGTTCTGAGATTCTGAGTGAAGGACGGGGTATACATCCAATCACACTCCCTTGCTTTTAGAATTGAGGCTAGGGAATGTTGCTTCATCCTCTGTGAATAACTCTGTGAGAAATATTACTCTGAGCTCTAATAACATCCCCCACAGAGCCAGGAAATTCTTGGAGACTTAAGAGAAATTATTATAAAGGACCTGCCTGAAAAGGTGATTCAATCCTATAAACAACTTATATCTCTTTTAGTCCCTTTTTGTATGATTACAAAAACAAAGAAAAAATATAAACTTGTCCCTCCTTTGTTTAATGCTATTTGCCATAACTTAAAGCATGCTAAAGGATTGTATTTATCTAAGTTTCTAAGATTAAATTCTCAGGAATTTCTATTGCAGTGCCTAGTTTACAAAAAAACAATATTGCCAATATGTTCGTAAAAGGAAAAAAAACTGTATTCCACTCTAACTTGGTGAAAATTGCTGTGTGATTCACATTATTGTGATAGTAAAACCTTTAGACGAGTGGTAAACAGAAGTTAAAAACCTTTTCCAATAGGGAAAACTCTGCACATTCCAATAAATCTTTGGAGAAGCTATTTTGCAACCCTTTTAATTGAGAAAGAACCCACTACACTTTCATCTTTTACTCCAATTTCAGATTTCCCCCCCCAAATGCTCACCAGTCGAATTAGAAGAAATCTTTTCCTTAATAAAAGGATTAAAGTTTGGTAAGACCCCTGGCCCTGATGGGATTTCCACAGAACTTTTTAAAACATACTGTGATTGGTGGACTCCACCTGCCAAAATTCCTTTAAAATGGCAAGCATTTGTTGCTCCCACATATAAGAAAAGATCACTTCATTCTTCAGCCAATTATAGACCAATCAGTCTGTTATCTATATACCAAGAAAGCTGTATGCAGCCCATCTACAACTAAAACTTCGTAGCTGGAGTTAGAATTTGTGAATATTCATCATATCGCATGGGGTAATTGTTTACTGTTTTCATGGATCTTAGAGTGGCCTTTTATAACATCTCTCACACAAGGCTTTGGATCAAATTAAACCAACTGGGAATTCCTAAACAATTATTGCACCTGATAATTTCTTTACAAACTTCAGCTTCCATGAGAATAAGATATCACAGGCCCAGTTACAAAAGGCCTGTACAGGGATGTATTTTGGCTCAATATTTATTTAATCTCTACACATATGATTTACCAAACAAATGACAAGATAACTATTCCCATGTTCCTAGTTTGGGTGCTCACTCTATACCACTTCTACTTTATGCAGATGATGCAGTTCTTCTTTCTTGCTCAAGGGTAGGATTAGGACCGTCTTCTCCAAACTTTTGTTTCATACTTTTGTTTCATACTTCATTATAATTTGCTTTCCTATATGAGCAGATGATTGAGCAAATGTCAAATTTCAACTACTTAGGCCTTCATTTTGCCTCTTCCAATAAGTGGAAATTTCATTATTTTTGTCTTTTTGAGTCTACTAAAGTATACTTAGCTGCATTTAAGAGATTCTTCTACCATTTTGGAGGGCAATTCCTACCTTTTGCTTTGGAAGTCTATGAAGCAAAAATCAGATATTTTCTGCTTTATGAAACTCCAATTTGGTTTCCTGCTCTTTCCTCTAGAATTGAATCTCAATAGTTAAAGTTTCTCCACGACATCTTTCAGGCATCTAATTGTATTTCAAATTCCAACTTATATTTAGAAGCTGGTCTTGGTTCCATCTCCTTGTTAACATGGAAAGCTGTGGTGAAATTCAGATTCTTCTTCCTGATCTGAGTGAGCTTCTTGGACAAAGATAGTAGATTAAAGACTTTCAAGCCAGCGGATTGCCTACCCAAGTTTTCACTCAGACCTCACTTTAGTTATGAATAACTAACACTGGATTAGCATATTCATACATGCTTTATGGGATCTATCTAGAGGTGTGCATTCGATAAAGCCAAACCAAAAAAACCCCCGAAAAATGCCTTTTCGGCATTTGTCGGGTATTCAGCATACCGAATCAGATTCCCTGATCTGATTTGGCTGCTGAATAGTGAATGCCAAACCCCCCCGAAAGGATTCGGGTTTCTTTAGCATTGCTGAATACAGGCTCGGGGGGGGCCTTTAAACTTTAAAGGGCTCCTCTAACCTTTTCCCCACCGTTTTTGCCTCTTTCCCACCCTTTGCTCTGCTTTCCAGGAGGAAGGGGGAAGAGGGACCTTACAGACAGCCAACATCTGTAATGCATTAGCAAATACCATTGCAGCTTGCAAGGCTGTTGTTGCTGCTGGCTTCATTTGTTGAAACCCAACTACTAGCTTGCTGCTTTCCCAGGGGAGGCGCACTGGCCAATAAGATTTGGCATACTGCTCTTTGGCATACTGCTCTTTGGCCAATCACAGAAGTTTGTTCCTTTTTGAAATCTTTCTGTGTATGCCCAGAGAGCATAAAAGCAGGGGTCTCTGGTTGGCTGACTCCATTCCTGTTTCTGCTGCTGAGAAACAACCTGGGTTGGAGATTGTGTGGCTGGCTTCTCCTTTAGTCAATGCTCTGAGCCTGCTTTCCTGCTGCTGACTTGGACTACTTTGGATTAAGATCCATCCATCCTGCCTGCTGGACAACAGAAGAAGACTGAAGAAAAAAAGCACTGCGTTCAGGGTCCCAGAACCGGCTCCCAAGCATCAAGGAGACCAGATTAGCAACAACCAGGGCCAGGGCCTTTTCGGTGGTGGCTCCACTTTGGTGGAATGAGCTCCCAGAGGAGACCAGGGCCCTGCGGGACCTTTTACAGTTCCACAGGGCCTGCAAAACGGAGCTCTTCCACCAGGTTTTTGGAGCTGCTACCCCACCACCACTATCACCATTATTACAACTACATCTACTGGTGGTGTTACTACTAACAACTGATTGTCATGGTGGAAGTCCTGAGCCATAGGTCCCTGTGACAACTGCCTGGCCCAGTCCCTCCCCTTCCTTCTACAACTGAAGCAGACCAATAGAATCTTAGGTAAAATTGGAAATGCTAGCACTTTAATATTGTTGATTTTAATACTGTTTTATATTATTGTATTATTTTTTAATGTGACGAACTGTGTTTTATCTCATGTAAATTTTATTCTGTTGTGAGCCGCCCCGAGCCAGCCTAGGCTGGAATGGGCGGGATAGAAATCAGTACAAATAAATAAATAATTATTATTAGGACCGCTTTTAAAAAACTTTTCTTATTTTGTTGTGGGTTGGTGGGTTTCAGGCCTGGGATTGGTGGTGGTGGGTAGGCCTCTGGGCCCTAGGGTGTCTTATTCCTTTTCCTGGTTATTGTTATTATTATTTTGGTTCTTAATAGTTTATGGTTTTGTTGTCAGACTGTTGCAGTTTAAAATATTTAATTTTTTTACTGTAATTTATATTTCTGGGATTGTTGGTTGGGCCTTCTGGCTGCGGTTTAGGCCTTCTGGCTGCGGTTTAGGCAGGCTCTCTCAGGCCTCTCTTTCTAGTTGTTTCTGGTTCATCTGAGGGCCTCAGGGGCCTTTTTGGTTTCAGGGGGGAGTGGATTCCCCTAGATTCCCCTAGAATTGGACCCCCAGGTCAAATCTTTTCCAAACTTGGGGGTTCTTTTGGGGAGAGGCTCCATCAGCTACAGTACAAATTTGGTGCCTCTACCTCAAACCCCCTCCCCCCCCCAGCCCCCTGAATACTCACTAGAAGATTTTTGCCATTGACTACAATGGCCCCATAGGATATAATGGAGCCAAATGTTTTCGGGAATACAGAATGTTTTTGGGTACCAATACAATGCCAGTATTGGTATTCAGATATATTCAGGAATACTGAAAAAAATCAGCTTTATTATACCTGAAACTGGAAAAAAACGAAGTTTTTCCCTGCACACTCCTAGATCTATCTTTTCAATTGTTCTGAGCCATGCTACTTATAGAAAAATCTGTCACTTCCTGAGTAGAACGGTAATCCTGAGTAGAACAGTAATCTCTATATATGACTGATAGTGAAGGAAAACAATAAAAAAAACAGGAAGAAATGAGTGAGAAATCAAGAACACTGTTCTGAAAAAGCAACAAAATATAAGACCTCTACTGATATCTTTACAACTAGATTCTAAGGCAAAAAGGAGCGGTAATAGGATTTACAAAGATGAATTAACATCTATAGCCTGCCAGTTGCAGTTTTCTGTTTGTGTTATAATTCTATCGGAGCAAATGTCAAAGTCTTATAGTGCTAAAGAAGCCTTGGGTAAGATCCTTAGGATGCTTCTCCTGTTCTGCAGCATGGGACTTGGCTCTCTTGCTTGAGCTACCCAAGGCAGGGTGTTCTGCAAATACCTTTAGGCACTGTGTACCTTTAGACTTCCTGTGCCTTTGACTTACATGGTTTCATTTGATTGGGAAAGGAAGACAGAGTTTGAAACAGATGACCTTGCAACTGGTTAGGAAATTGAGCCACCTGACTCCTGACCCCTTTCTAATGCTGAATCACATGACTGTATGCCACTTTTTTTTTTAAGTTTGGATATTGTTAACATGGTAACTTACCATTTAAGACTTCCTTTTCTTTACGTATAGTGTGATAAGGCTCTGCAAGTATGCAAGAAAAGGGCATTGATCACAATAGCAAAAAACTTCTAAAGTTATGCTACACAATATAAGCATTCAGGACTAAAAAGCATTTACTGCTGAAAAGTAAATAATGGTCAAACAAGTTAAAGAAAGCAGTATTAACAATACAAAAGTTCTGTATTAAAGCAAAAGCCCATAAACAGAGGAATATAGCATATGCATATATTCACAGATATGGTTCTTATGCATCTTAGAGATGAAACGATTAAGGGATGGATCCAACAAAACACACAGGTGTTTTGTGGAAACAGATCTTTCCTGCCATCTCTCATTTCCCAGCAACCTTAACTCCTCTGAAAAAAACTAATCACAGAAACCAAATGGGTAAAAAACATGATAGAGAGGAGGGCTGGAGATGAGCAAAATTGCCTCGTCCTCCTCTTCTGCCAGAGGCACTTCAGTTAATGCAATAGTGCCAGGGCACGAGCAAGGTGCCTCCCCTCCTCTTCACAGGGAACCCCAAATAGGTCCTGTGACCTCCAGTATTGGCTTTTTCAGATGTCTCTGAAATTGCTAAGCTAGAGAAAGGTGGGGAAAACACTTGGCAGTAAATGCCTTCTGCTAATGACTCACTGAACCCAACCCAACCCAACCCAACCCATACAGCTGCTTGTCTTTTAATTTGGTGAGCAAAAAAAGAGCACAGTTAAACATACTCCGGAATACTATATTTAGCAACATGTTTCTCCTTCAGATATTAGCCATGCAACATTGACTGACTTTATAAGCAACATGCACATAAATTGTGTTACGCTCTGTAAAATGCCAGTTCCCCAGTGACTAGTACAGCAATATTGAGAATGTGAAACCACTGTATGAACCAAAGAGCTGGTGGAAACAAAAGATGCAATGCTTCTAACAGGGCAACTCACTTGAATGTAGAGACTGGAGTGATTTCTCTCTGTGGTGTGGTATATGTGGTAACAGAGAGAAAAACTGCCCAACGGGGTGGTGACCCAGTGCATATAGACAACTTGCTCTGTAAGAAAAGCTATGCCAAGCAGCTTTCATATGGATCCGGTTCACAGGCTTGCAAGCCACTGACACTTGGGAGGGGATATATGCAGAAAACTTGTTAATTACAAGCAGATCTGATGGCCCAGACTGGATGGCCAGAGGATGGATCCACAGACTACATTACAGTTGAAGCAAGCATTAATGCAATTGAAGAAGCAAATGTTATTGTTAAATATTTTTCCGAAAGAAGTTGAGGAAACGGATAGATATCTACTTGCATACATGTCAACGGCAGCAAGGATATTATATGCCAAATATTGGAAGAATCAAGAAACAGCAACTAATCTAAGTTATTAATAAACTTTTAGAAGTGGCGGAAATAGACAAACTAACTATGGAAATGAGAGGTACAAAGAAATGGACATTTCAAAAAACCTGGAAGAGGCTATATGATTGGTATAATGTGAATGGAGTTAAAGATTAAGCTGATATGGCAAAAATAATATTTGAGTATACAGTAATATATAATAATGGAATTAGACAATATTATCAAATGTTAGAGAATAATGAAGCGATGGATTGGGTGTAGTAACAAACTGTAATAAGTCTCTTGGTTTATATGTTGTTTGTTGTAGTTGTTTATGTTTAGGAATATAAGAAAACAATAAATGTGTACCTTCGAGTACTTAAAAAAAGAAGAAGAAGAAGAAGAAGAAGAAGAAGAAGAAGAAGAAGAAGAAGAAGAAGCAATTATCATGATCGAGAATTAGTTTCACTGAATATATCTATAGTTCCCCATATTTTAACACAATTAACATCCCCCAAGTCAACTGTAACAATTTTTACAGCTAATCAGTGTTACAGCTAATCAGCAGTATACCATGCATAAACAATTTACATTTTAAGCTTCAGCTGTATCAGCCTGTTTTTACTAAACAATAAATACCAACTATCACAGCAGTTTTTAAGAGGGGTCATGTGCCCCCGAGGAGGTGACCTACAAATCTTGGGGAGGCCACTCAGAATTTTGAGGGGCATCTGGGGTTTTATGCAGCTCCTTCTTCCCTCTTGAAATGGTTTCTGACAGCTAGTGGAGGATAATTGTGTTTATATTCAGTCTGCTCTAAGACTAAATATCCAGATTTCTCTTACAGACAAAATCGGAAACAAACCTTACATTAACACAATGGCTGGCGACCATCAGGCTCAAGGGTCTAATTAATATATGGCTGAAATACACATATCAGATGCATATATTATTCAGTTGTTCATTTATTTAACGATCCAAGATCAGAATTAAAACTAATTAAAATGGATATACATTGGTTACATCCAGAGATACATAGCTAAAATGGGCAAATATTGAATAAACAGTCTTTTAAGACTTGTAAAATGTTTTAGAGTTAAGTTAGGTTAAGCTGGAGATTTTTCTCTGCCTAATTATTATGGTGTTTTATGAATTATTTTAATTGTATTTATATATGTATTTTTATGTAAGCCACCCTGAGCCTGCTTTGGTGGGGAGGGCGGGGTATAAATTGAATAAAATAAATAAATAAATAAAAATAATTAGAGCCTGAACACAAAATCTTGCCATCTAGGCAGTAATTTCTTTACAATCTGCTAGGAGAAAAGTGGAATAAAATTAAGTTGCTCTACCCGGATATGGTGCTATAATTGTGGCAATATATTTTTCACAAGTCTTTCGACAGGAATGGGAATGTAGGAAAACAAGCTCAATTGTCTCTATCAAACCTGACTGGAGTGGGCAGAGGCAGTATATATATATGGAGTGTATCTCCCCTCAAGTAGGACAGAGGGGAGGACATTAAGCTGAACTAAGGTGAAAGCTCTTTGGTACTTTGGGAATTCCAATGAGGAAAAATAATTAGGGGTTGTGAAATTTTGTAATCTGCTTCCCATCACGGGGGAGTAAGAGACTCAAGAATGGTCTATTTGTAAGGAGGTATCCCATAACCTCTGTTTGATTATTTCTTTACCTTCTTTATATCCACGTTGTAAAAGAACTGTATTAAAAAGCTAAATAATGGTAACTCATGTTCGATTGTTGAAACCCACCCTGATTAAAAATTATCTAAAAGATTAAAGAAGCTAGACCGGGGGGGGGGGACTTAAGTCATGAACATATAGTATATAACCAGGCTCAAATTTCCAATGAGACTTGTCCTACCTTTAGCCTTAGGAGAACATTAGGGACACATCTCAATACATGTATTATAAATATACCTGTACAAAGTCACCTTTGTACTATTTTTGTGTCCTAATTTTTTTATTTCTGGTGGAGAGGGGGTCAATGATTATACTGTATAATTAGTAGGCAGTACTGGATTACAAATCACTTATAGCACAGACAATGGCAACTGAATGAGTCACATATGGAATCTGAAACTGGTCTAGGATGCCTGGTTCTTTAATACTTATTTTAACCACCTAACAGTGATAATTTTAAAACGGTTTTGCTAAAGGTAAAAGATTGCTATTTAATCACTACAGCTCCACCCCATACTGGATTACTCTGCTTGGTTATATTCACACAATTCAGATCCAAGTATGCCACTAACACCAGCCACAAAGCAACAATAAATCCATTACCATGGGTTTTCTTTGTTACTACAACAGGTGGCTTATAAAAATTCTAGAACAGCTAAATGTGCTTCTCACATTTAGACAGAGACAAGCAGGATATCTACAAGGTCTCGTGGGGGGCATCTCATTTTCTCCTCCTTCACTATTTCCCCTTCCCTGAAAGCCCCCATAGTAGCTCCCTTTTCACTACTTCTGTTTGTTTCCCACCCACAGTGCACTACCCTTCTTTAAGCTCACAAAGAATAAATTAATTAAATCTTGCTCAAGATTTTTTAAAAAAACAGAACTTATCTGTAAAGCCAGTAAGGTCTGGGATGTGACTATACCCTGAACTACTCCTTGCATAGCTTCTTCATTAAAATAATTATAGTGTTCCTGCTAAAAGATTATGTCTTTGGGCGGCATTGTGAATTTGAGGAAACAAAGGTGTTACTATACTCAAAAGTATAACATAAAAGCA
The DNA here is from genome assembly GCF_001447785.1 of Gekko japonicus. Classification (NCBI taxonomy): domain Eukaryota; kingdom Metazoa; phylum Chordata; class Lepidosauria; order Squamata; family Gekkonidae; genus Gekko; species Gekko japonicus. The sequence continues at coordinate 119,091 of NW_015177035.1, read as the reverse complement.
CTTAGCTCCCCATAATAACTCAACTGCAACTTTTCATTACTGCAGTCAAAGACTGAGATAGTTGTTCTAAAAATGGCAGGGAAACCTGTTTAAACATCCAATAATTGGGCTCAAACACTCCATGCCCTACTTCCAGTGCCCTACTGTTTTGGATATCTAGGCACTGGAGTCTTCTGGGATTACTTTATAAGGCATAGGATCTGATTTTTACCTGCTATTGTTATTTATTGTTTTACTGTTTTATTGTTGTTTTGATGTTGTGAGAACCATTTTTTGGGGTACGGCAGGATATAAATTGAATAAATAATGCACACTCGCCAGGGCATCCCATATCCAGAGCAGGTGAGAGTTGCAGACCCACCAATCGATGACGACTGGGGGCTAAAAAAGCAAACAGGTAAGACACAGACAAATCATCCAAAGATGGAGTGCGGGTATAATCCTAGAAAATGGTAGATATCTATCAAATGTATGTGATGGAAAGTGCCATCAAGTCACAGTGACTTATGGCAACCCCATAGGCTTTTCAAGGCAAGAGATGTTCAGAGGTGGTTTGCTATTGTCTGCTTCTGCATCTCATCAGACTGTAAAATGTAAACACAAACATCTGAAAAACAGGAGATTCTTCAGGAAATACAAAAACGTAAAAATAATGAATCTAGCATATGAAGATTAATCCAGAAGTTCTCTCTCTTTTCAGGGCTGTTAATCTTTCATCAGATGCCAGAGCAATCAAAAGATTTTTCAGGCACCTTAGCCAATCGATGCCCGATGGCCCTCGGATCTCTCTGGAACTATTCCCCCCTTGCTTTGAATTTGCTTTCCATTGCTGCTCTTCAGGCTGAGCTGGAATCTACTCTGCAGGATCATTCTCTGTCCCATTATGAAGGAGAATCCTCTGTGCTCAGTATCAGCCAGTGAATCAGAAATTAAACCATGACACATGAGACCGAAATCCATCACCATCACTTGTCAGGTTCTGTTGTGAACAGGAATAGTCCACATTATGACCAGCATTCCTAAGGAGATCCATTACATTACACAGACCTCCTCCTGAGGGTCTCCAGGGAGATCCTGGAGGACTCTAGAACTTTGAGTTCAAAATCCTATGTGATCTTCTTAGTGATTATTGCTTCAGTACAAGATACCGGAATTCTGATAGCTAAATCTTACTGGAGGAACGGTTAGAAGAGAAAACCTTAATGTAACCCTTCAATTATTTGATGTAAGATTGGTATCCCAGGGAAAGAAGCCATAAACCACTCTTACAAAAAACAGAATTGGGATTATTCTGCTCCTTCAGCTCTCGAACTCCTAAAATACGCAGACTGCTCCTAGACTCTCAGTACTCAAAATACATCACTTGGCTCAGAAACTTCTCTTAAAGCCTGAATATTTTAATCTGCCTCAGGATTGTAAGAAACTTTTGCCAGCCAATTTCTCCATCAGCCCATGATAAACAACGGAGGAGAGAATCTGCCGTCTAGAAGGGCTGAGTTTTATCTATCATGCAGATCTGGTCAAAGATTCCAATGAGCTTCCTATCAAAACTGGCTGTCATTTCCTGCTCACAGTTTCACTGCAGAAAGAGCTTTAACAACTGATCCCGGCTTCCAGTAAGACTTTATCTATTTTGTGACATTAGTTGAGAATTTTGGGGATAATATCTGAGTATTGAAAGGTTCAGAATCATTATGCTGCTTAATTTTACCAAGCAGTAAGCAACCTAGTTGTTTTATAGAAGGTGTCAGAGTGGTCCCCCTCACCTCACATTAAGTTGCTGCTTAGGTGTACAGTTACAATACCTTGCACACAACATAAAATATAAAGTGAAAAATGAAAGAAACGTGTTTGCAAATCCAGGTTTCACAGACTGGCAGGATAACAACTATACTTGGTTACTGTGCAATAAGACCCTAGAATTATTGCTGTCGATTACATATCGGCCATCAAGTCACAGCTAACTTATGGAGCCTCCATGGGGTTTTCAAGGCAAGAGACGAACAGAGATTGTTTGCCATTGCCTACCTCTGCATAGCAACCCTGGACTTCCTTGCTTGCCTCCCATACAAATAGTAATCAGGGCTGACCTGCTTAGCTTCTGAGATCAGGCTAGCCTGGACCATCCAAGTCAGGGCCTGGTACATATTACACAGATACAAAGTATACCAACCGGCTGAAAGCGCTGCACTGGTTGCCAATAGCGTACCGGGTTCGCTTCAAAGTGCTGGTCATTACCTTTAAAGCCCTATATGGTCAGGGACCAGTCTACCTAAGGGACCGCCTTGCCCCACATGTTCCCCCAAGGGCACTATGGTCGGGGACCCAACATCTATTGGATGTTCCAGGTCCCCGGGCTATCAGACTTACCATGACCAGGAATAGGGCGTTCTCGGTGGCGGCTCCTATCTGGTGGAATGAGCTCCCAGAGGAGATCAGGGCTCTGCGGGACCTAGCACAGTTCCAGAGAGCCTGCAAGACGGAGCTCTTCCGCCAGGCTTTTGAATAGGAGCCGCCACCACTAGTCCATCACTAGTGCACTACCAACGCACTAGTCTACCATCAACGCCCCATATATGGACATCAGGAGGGGGCACGTTCCATCAATGCCCCATAATCGCTGCATTATGGGTGAGAATGGGAGGTGTAGGGGGTGGCCATCTTGCTTTTAGAAAGTGTAATTTGGAATTTGGAAATTGACTGAGAGGAGCACCAAAATTGGTTTAATGGTGATGTATTTTACTATTTAGTATTGTTTTACTGTTTTATCTGGCGAGACGCCCTGTAAGCCGCCCTGAGCCTCCGGGGAGGGTGGGATAGAAATGTGAATAATAAATAAATAAATAAATAAATATATTGGTACATTTTAAAGTAGAGTGTTTTTCTTGGAAGACTCAAACCTGATCATACTGGCTTCAAGGGCAACTCCTCAGCTTCAAATGGTAAAATATTATATCTATTATAACTTCTCTCACTATTATCAATTGTGTATACCTTTCACAGCAGCAGTAGGTTTAAGTGCCATTCTTCCAACCAGACACTCTT